>NC_134885.1:36777800-36795300 GCF_041734735.1 Babylonia areolata | reverse complement strand
CAGAGCAGTAGAGGGCAGGGCAGTACAGGACAGGGCTGTACAGGGCAAGGCAGGGTAGAGCAGAACAGGTCAGGGTAGTACAGGGCAGAGAAGTACAGGGCAGGGCAGTACAGGGCAGAGCATGGCAGGACCTGACAGGGCAGTACAGGACAAGGCAGGGCAGTACAGAGCAGAGCAGTACAGGGCAGGGCAAGGCAGTACAAGGCAGGTCAGGGCAGTGCAGGGCAGGGCAGTACAGAGCAAGGAAGGGCTGTACAGGGCAGGGCAGGGCAAGGCGGTACAGAGCAGGGCGGGCCAGGGCAAGGCAGTTCAGGGCAGGGGCAGGGCAGGGTAGGGTAGTACAGGGCTGGGCAAAGGCAGGGAAGTACAGGGCAGAGCAGTACAGGGCAGGGTAGTACAGGGCTGGGCAAGGGCAGGGCAGTACAGGGCAGAGCTTTACAGGACAGGTTTGTACAGGGCAGGGCAGTACAAGAAGGACAATGCAGAGCAGTACAGACATGGAAGGACATTGGCAGGGCAGAGAAGGACAGGGTAGGGCAGTACATGACAGGGCATTACAGGGCAAGGTGCTACAGAGTAGGGCATGACAGGGTTGGGCAGGACGTGGCAGGGCTGTACAGAACAGGGCAGTACATTGGCGGGGCAGGGCTGTAAAAGGCAGGGCAGAACAGGGCAGTACATTGGCAGGGCACGGCTGTAAAAGGCATGGCAGGACACGGGCAGAGCTGTACAGGGCAGGGGCAGGGCAGTAGAGGGCAGGGCATGCAGTGCAGGGCAGGGCAGGACAAGGAAGGGCAGGACAGGGGCAGAGCAAGGTAATACAGGACAGGATAGGACAGGCCTGTACAGTGCAGGGCAAGGCAGTAGAAGGCAGGGCAGAACAGGGCAGGGCTGTGCAGAGCAGGACAGGGCTGTACAGGGCAGGGCAGGGCAGAGCAGTACAGGGCAGGGCAGGGCAGGGCAGTACAGGGCAGGGCAGTAAAAAGCACGGCAGTGCAGTACAGGGCATGGCTGTACAGGGCAGGGCAGGACAGAGAAGTACGGGGTAGGGCATTACAGGGCAGGGCAGTACAGGGCAGAGTAAGGCAGGGAAGGGCTGTACAGGGCAGGGCAGAGCAGGGCAGTACAGGGCAGGGAAGGGCTGTACAGGGCGGGTCAGGGCAGTACAGTGCAGGGCAGTACAGGGAAGGGCAGAGCAGTAGTGTAGTGCAGTACAGGGCAGGGTAGATCAGTATAGGGCAGTACAGTGCAGGGCAGTACAGGGTAGGGCAGTACAGTGTAGTGCAGTACAGGGCAGGGTAGAGCAGTACAGGGAAGGGCAGTACAAGAGCAGTACAGTGTAGTGCAGTACAGGGCAGGGTAGATCAGTACAGGGCAGGGCAGGACAGTACAGGGTAGGGGAGTACAGGGCAGGGCAGTACAGGGCAGGGTAGGGCAGTACAGGGCAGGGCATTACAGTACAGGGCAGGGCAGTGCAGGGCAGAACAGGGCACAGCAGTACGGAGCAGAGCAGTACAGGGCAGGGCAGGGCAGGGAAGTACAGGGCAGGTCTGTACAGGGCAGGGGCAGGGCAGAGCAGTTTAGGGCAGGGCGGTACAGGGCAAGGCAGTGGCAGGGAAATAGCAGGGCAGTACAGGGCAGGGCAGGGGCAGCTTAAGGGCAGGGCAGTACAGGGCAGGTCTGTACAGGGAACGGCAGGGCAGGGTGGGACAGGGCAGGGCTGCACAAGTTAAGGCAGGGTAGTACACAGGGCAGGGCAGTACAGTACAGTGCTGTGCAGGACAGGGCAGTACAGGGTATCACAACTTACAGCAGGGCAGGGTAGGACGGGGCAGGGCACAGCAGAACAGTACATGATAGTACAGGACAGTACAGGGCAGGACAAGGCAGGACAGGGCAGGGCAGTACAGGGCAGGGCAAGGCAGGACACGACAGTACAAGACAACACTGGGCAGTACAGGAAAGTAAAGGGCAATGCAGTACAGGGCGGGGCAGGACAGGACAAGACAAGACAGGGATGGGCAGGACATGGCAGAGCAGGGCACGGCAGGGCACGGCAGTAAAGGACAGGACAGGACAACTTACCACAGGGCAGGGTAGGACAACGCAGGACAGGACAGTACAGGGCAGGACAAGGCAGGACAGAACAAGATAGTACAGGGCAGGGCAATACATGGCAGGGCAGGACAGCAGGCCAGGGCTGTACAGGGCAGGGCAGTACAGGACAGGGCAGAGCTGTACAGGGCAGCGCAGGGAAGTACAAGGCAGGGTTGTACAGGGCAAGGCAGGGGCAGGGCTGGGGCAGGGCAGGGTAGGGCAGTACAGGGCAGGGCAGGGGCAGGGAAAGAGCAGGACAGTACAGGACAGGGCTGTACAGGGCAGGGGCAGGGGCAGTACAGGGCAATACAAGGCAGGGATGTATAGGGCAGGTCAGGGCAGTACTGGGCAGGGCTGTACATGGCAGAGCAGTACAGGGCAGGGCTGTACAGGGCAAGGCAGAACAGTGTAGGGCAGGGCTGTACAAGGCAGGGCAGGGTAGGGGCAAGGCAGTTCGGGGCAGGGCAGTACATGGCAGTGTAGGGGCAAGGCTGGGGCAGGGCAGGGTAGGGTAGTTCAGGGCAGTATAGGGCAGAGCAGGGCAGTACAGGGCAGGGAATGGCTGTACAGGGCAGGGCAGGACAGTACAGGGCAGGGAAGGGCTGTATAGGGCAGGGCAGGACAGTACAGGGCAGGGAAAGGCTTACAGGGCAGGGCAGTACAGGGCAGGGAAGAGATATACAGGGTGGGGCAGGGGCAAGGCAGTTCAGGGCAGGGCAGAGCTGTACAGTGCAGGGCCAGGGCAGTATAGTTCAGGGTAGGGGCAGGGCTGGGGCAGGGCAGGGTAGGGTAGTACAGGACAGGGCAGTAAAGGGCAGTACAGTGCAGGACATGGCAGGGCAAGGCAGTACAGGGCAGGGCTTAACAGAGCAGGGCAGGGCAGTACAAGGCAGAGCAGGTTAGTACAGGGTAGGGCAGGACAGTGCAGTGCAGGGCAGGGAAGGGCAGTACAGGGAAGGGCTGTACAGGGCAGGACAAGGTAGTACAGGGCACAGCAGTACAGGGCAGGGAAGGGCAGTACAGGGCAGGGCTGTACAGGTCAGGGCAGGCAGGGGCAGGACTGTGCAGGCCAGTTCTGGGGCAGGGCAGGGTAGGGTAATACAGGGTAGGCCAGTACAGGGCAGAGCAGGACAGTACAGTGCAGGGAACAGGTCAGGTCAGGGCTGTACAAGGCAGGGCTGTACAGGACAGGAAAAGGCAGTACAGGGCAGGGCAGGGCACGAAAGTACAAGACAATACTGAGCAGTACAGGAAAGTAAAGGGCAAGGCAGAAGAGAGCGGGGCAGTACAGGACAGGGCAGAGCAGGACAGAGTAGTACAGGGTAGGGCATTACAGGGCAGGGCAATACAGGGCAGAGTAGGGCAGGGCAGGGCAGTACAGGGCAGGGCAGGACAGAGCAGTTCAGGGTTGGGCATTACAGGGCAGGGCAGTACAGGGCAGGGCAAGGGAGAGCAGTACAGGGTAGGGCAGTACAAGGCAGAACAGCACAGGACAGAGCAGGGCAGTACAGAGCAGAGCAGTACAGGGTAGGGCAGAGCAGTACAGTGCAGGGCAGTACAGGGTAGGGCAGAGCAGTACAGTGGAGTGCAGTACAGGGCAGGGCAGTACAGGGCAGAGCAGTACGGAGCAGAGCAGTACAGGGCAGGACTGTACAGGGCAGGGCACGGAAGTACAGGGCAGGTCTGTACAGGGCAGGGGCAGGGCAGAGCAGTATAGGGCAGGGCGGTACAGGGCAAGACAGTGGCAGGAAAATAGCAGGGCAGTACAGGGCAGGGCATGGGCAGCTTAAAGACAGGGCAGTACAGGGCAGGGCAGAGCAGTACAGGGCAGGTCTGTACAGAGCACGGCAGGGCAGGGCGGGACAGGGCAGGGCTGCACAGGGTAAGGCAGGGTAGTACACAGGGCAGTACAGTACAGGGCTGTACAGGACAGGGCAGAACAGGGCAGGGCAGTATAGGGCAGGGCACTCTAGAATTTAGAGCAGTACAGAGCAGGGCAGTACATGACATGGAAGGACATTGGCAGGGCAGAGGACAGGACAGGGCAGGGCAGAGGAGGGCAGTACACAACAGGGAAGGACAGGGCAGGACAGGACAGGGCATCACAACTTATAGCAGGGCAGGGTAGGATGGGGCAGGGCACAGCAAAACAGTACATGATAGTACAGGACAGTACAAGGCAGGACAGTGCAGGGCAGTACAGGGCAGGGCAAGGCAGGACACGACAGTACAAGACAACACTGGGCAGTAGAGGAAAGTAAAGGGCAATGCAGTACAGGGCGGGGCAGGACAGGACAGGGTTGGGCTGGACATGGCAGAGCAGGGCAGGGCAGGGCACGGCAGTAAGGGACAGGACAGGACAACTTACCACAGTACAGGGCAGGACAAGGCACGAAAGAACAAGATAGCACAGGGCAGGGCAGGGCAGGACAGCAGGACAGGGATGTACAGGGGAGGGCAGTACAGGACAGGGCAGGGCTGTACAAGGCAGGGATGTATAGGGCAGGTCAGGGCAGTACTGGGCAGGGCTGTACATGGCAGAGCAGTACAGGGCAGGGCAGTACAGTGTAGGGCAGGGCTGTACAAGGCAGGGCAGGGTAGGGGCAAGGCAGTTCGGGACAGGGAAGTACAGGGCAGGGCAGTACATGGCAGTGTAGGAGCAAGGCTGGGGCAGGGCAGGGTAGGGTAGTTCAGGGCAGTATAGGGCAGAGCAGGGCAGTATAGGGCAGGGAAGGGCTGTACAGGGCAGGGCAAAGCAGGGCAGAGCTGTACAGTGCAGAGCAGTACAGTTCAGGGTTGGGGCAGGGCTCGGGCAGGGCAGGGTAGGGTAGTACAGGACAGAGCAGTACAGGGCAGGGCAGTAAAGTGCAGGCATGGTAGGGGCAGGTCAATACCAGGGCAGGGGCAGTATAGTGCAGGACATGGCAGGGCAAGGGCAGGGCAGGGGCAGGGCAGTTCAGTGCTGAGGCAGTACAGGGCAGGGCTTAACAGGGCAGGGCAGGGCAGTACAAGGCAGAGCAGGTGAGTACAGGGTAGGGCAGGACAGGGCAGTACAGGGCAGGGAAGGGCAGTACAGGGCAGGGCTGTACAGCGCAGGACAGGGTAGTACAGGGCGGGGTAGTACAGGGTAGAGAAGGACAGTACAGGGAAGGGCTGTACAGGGCAGGGCAGGCAGGGGCAGGGCTGAACAGGTCAGGATAGGGCTGTACAGGGCAGGTCTGTACAGAGCACGGCAGGGCAGGGCGGGACAGGGCAGGGCTGCACAGGGTAAGGCAGGGTAGTACACAGGGCAGTACAGTACAGGGCTGTACAGGACAGGGCAGAACAGGGCAGGGCAGTATAGGGCAGGGCACTTTAGAATTTAGAGCAGTACAGAGCAGGGCAGTACATGACATGGAAGGACATTGGCAGGGCAGAGGACAGGACAGGGCAGGGCAGAGGAGGGCAGTACACAACAGGGAAGGACAGGGCAGGACAGGACAGGGCATCACAACTTATAGCAGGGCAGGGTAGGATGGGGCAGGGCACAGCAAAACAGTACATGATAGTACAGGACAGTACAAGGCAGGACAGTGCAGGGCAGTACAGGGCAGGGCAAGGCAGGACACGACAGTACAAGACAACACTGGGCAGTAGAGGAAAGTAAAGGGCAATGCAGTACAGGGCGGGGCAGGACAGGACAGGGTTGGGCTGGACATGGCAGAGCAGGGCAGGGCAGGGCACGGCAGTAAGGGACAGGACAGGACAACTTACCACAGTACAGGGCAGGACAAGGCACGAAAGAACAAGATAGCACAGGGCAGGGCAGGGCAGGACAGCAGGACAGGGATGTACAGGGGAGGGCAGTACAGGACAGGGCAGGGCTGTACAAGGCAGGGATGTATAGGGCAGGTCAGGGCAGTACTGGGCAGGGCTGTACATGGCAGAGCAGTACAGGGCAGGGCAGTACAGTGTAGGGCAGGGCTGTACAAGGCAGGGCAGGGTAGGGGCAAGGCAGTTCGGGACAGGGAAGTACAGGGCAGGGCAGTACATGGCAGTGTAGGAGCAAGGCTGGGGCAGGGCAGGGTAGGGTAGTTCAGGGCAGTATAGGGCAGAGCAGGGCAGTATAGGGCAGGGAAGGGCTGTACAGGGCAGGGCAAAGCAGGGCAGAGCTGTACAGTGCAGAGCAGTACAGTTCAGGGTTGGGGCAGGGCTCGGGCAGGGCAGGGTAGGGTAGTACAGGACAGAGCAGTACAGGGCAGGGCAGTAAAGTGCAGGCATGGTAGGGGCAGGTCAATACCAGGGCAGGGGCAGTACAGTGCAGGACATGGCAGGGCAAGGGCAGGGCAGGGGCAGGGCAGTTCAGTGCTAAGGCAGTACAGGGCAGGGCTTAACAGGGCAGGGCAGGGCAGTACAAGGCAGAGCAGGTCAGTACAGGGTAGGGCAGGACAGGGCAGGGAAGGGCAGTACAGGGCAGGGCTGTACAACGCAGGACAGGGTAGTACAGGGCGGGGTAGTACAGGGCAGGGCAGGGCTGGGGCAGGGCAGGGTAGGGTAATACAGGGTAGGCCAGTACAGGGCAGGGAAGGGCTGAACAGGTCAGGATAGGGCTGTACAGGGTAGGGCTGTACAGAGCAGGAAAGGGCAGTACAGGGCAGGTCTGTACAGAGCAGGGCAGGGCAGGGGCAGGGCTGCGGCAGAACAGGGTAGGGCAGTACAGAGCAGGGCAGTACAGGAAGGACAATGCAGAGCAGTACACAGCAGGGCAGTGCATGACATGGAAGGATATTGGCAGGGCAGAGAAGGACAGGGCAGGGCAGTACAGGGTAGTATATAGCAGGGCAGGGCAGGGCAGGGCAGTACAGGACAGGAGAGGGCAGGGCAGCGCATTACAGGGCGGTTACTACAGAGTAGTACACGACAATACAAGACAATACTGAGCAGGGCAAGGCAGTACAGAGCGGGTCAGTACAGGACAGGGCAGGGCAAGGCAGGGCAGGGCTGTACAGGGCAGGGCAGCACATTGGCAGGGTAGGGCTGTACAAGGCAGAGCAGAAAAGGGCAGAGCTGTACAGGGCATGGAAGGGGCAGGGCTGTACATGAAAGGGCAAAACATTGGCAGGGCAGGGCTGTACAGGGCAGGGAAGAGATATACAGGGTAGGGCAGGGGCAAAGCAGGGCAGTACAGGGCAGGGCAGTACAGGGCAGGGCGGGGCAGGGCAGGGAAGTACAGGGCAGGGTTGTACAGGGCAAGGCAGGTGCAGGGCAGGGCTGTACATGGCAGGGAAGGGCTGTACAGGGCAGGGAAGGGGCAGGGCTGTACATGACAGGGCAGTACATTGGCAGGGCAGGGCTGTACAGGGCAGGGAAGAGATATACAGGGTAGGGCAGGGGCAAAGCAGGGCAGTACAGGGCAGGGCAGGAGAGGGCAGGGAATGGCAGTACAGGGCAGCACAGGGAAGTACAGGGCAGGGATGTACAGGGCAAGGCAGGAGCAGGGCTGGGGCAGGGTAGAGTAGGGTAGTGCAGGGCAAGGCAGTACAGGGCAGAGCAGGGCAGGGAAGGGCTGTACAGGGCAGAGCAGGGCAGGGAAGGGCTGTACATGGCAGAGTAGGGCAGGGAAGGGCTTACAGGGCAAGGCAGTACAGGGCAGGGCAGGGCAGGGCAGGGAAGGGCTGTACAGGGCAGAGTAGGGCAGGGAAGGGCTTACAGGGCAAGGCAGTACACGGCAGGGCAGTATAGGGCAGGGCAGAGCAGGGCAGTACAGGGCAGGGAAGGGCTGTACAGGGCAGGGCAGAGCAGGGCAGTACAGGGCAGGGCAGAGCAGGGCTGTACAGGGCAGGGCAGGGCAGTACAGGGCAGGGCAGAGCAGGGCAGTACAGGGCAAGGAAGATATATACAGGGTAGGGCAGGGACAAGGCAGTTCAGGGCAGGGGCAGGGCAGGGCAGAGCTGTACAGTGCAGGTGCAGAGCTGTACAGTTCAGGGGCAGGGCAGTATTGTTCAGAGTAGGGGAAAGGCTGGGGCAGGGCAGGGTAGGATAGTACAGGCCAGGGCAGTACAGGGTGGGGCAGTAAAGTGCAGGCATGGTAGGGGCAGTACAGGGCAGGGCAGGCAGGGGCAGGGCACGTATGTATGTATGTATATACGTATGTATATATGTATGTATGTATGTATGAATGTATGCTGTTCTGGGGCAGGGCAGGATAGGGTAATACAGGGCAGAGCAAGACAGTACAGTGCAGGGGCAGGGCTGCGGCAGAACAGGGTAGGGCAGTATAGGAACGGCAATACAGAGCAGTACACAGCAGGGCAGTACATGACATGGAAGGATTTTGGCATGCAGAGAAGGACAGGGCAGGGCAGTACAGAGTAGTACACGGCAGGACAGGACAGGAGAGGAGAGGGCAGGGCAGGGCAGTACAGGGCGGGGTACTACAGAGTAGTACACGACAGTACAAGACAATACTGAGTAGTACATGCAGGGAAGTAAAGGGCAAGGCAGTACAGAGCGGGGCAGTACAGGACAGGGCAGAGCAGGGAAGGACCTGGCAGAGCTGAGCAGGGCATGACAAGGCAGGGTATGACAGGTTTGGGCAGGATGTGGCAGGGCAGGACAGGGCAGAGAAGGGTAGGACATGCATAGCAGGGCAGAGCAGGTCAATACAGAACAGGACAGGACAACTTACCACAGGGTAGGGTAGGACAACGCAGGACAGGACAGTACAGGGCAGGACAGTACAAGATAGTATAGTGCAGGGTAAAACAGGGCAGGGAAGTACAGGGCAGGGCAGACAGGACAGGGCTGTATAGGGCAGGGCAGTACAGGGTAGTGCAGCACAGGGTAGGGCAGTACAGGGCAGGGCAGTACAGGGTAGGGCAGTATGTAGGATAGGCAATATAGGGCAGGATGACGATATAGGGCAGGACAATGTAGGACAAGGCAGGACAAGGCAATGTAGGGCAGGGCATGGAACTGTAGGGCAGGATAATGTAGGCAGGACAGGAAAATGTAGGGAAGGGCAGGACAATGTAGGGCAGGACAAGGTAGGGCAGGTGAGGAGATTTCAGGGCAAGACAATGCAGGGCTGGGCAGAACAATATAAGGAAGAGCAGAACAATGTAGAATAGGACAATGTTGGGCAGGACAATGTAGGTCAGGGAAGGACAATGTAGGGTAGGGCAGGGCAGGACAATGTAGGGCAGGATAATGTAGGGCAGGGCAGGGCAGGACAATGCAGGGCAGGACAATGCAGGGCAGTGCAAGACAATGTAGGGCAGGGCAGGACAACTTCGGGTAGGACAATGTAGGGCAGGACAGGACAATGTAGGGCAGGACAATGTAGGGCCGGGCAGGACAATGTAGGGCAGGAAATCGAAAGGCAGGGCAGATCAATATTGGTCAGGACAGAGCAATATAGGACAGGACAATGTAGGGCAGAAAAGGACAATGTAGGGCAGAAAAGGACAATATAGGGCAGGACAATGCAGGGTAGAACAGGATAATGTAGGGCAGGACAATCAATTGCAGTGCATGACAATTCAGGGCAGGACAATGAAGAGCGAGACAGGACAATGTTGGGCAAGGCAGGATGATGTAGGGCAGGGCAATGTAGAATAGGACAGGACAATGTAGCATATAACAATCTAGTGCAGGGCGGGACAATATAGGGCAGGGCAGGACAATGTAGGGCAAGACAATGTAGCACAGGGCAAGACAATGTAGGGCAGGTCAATGTAGGGTAGGACAATGTAGCACAGGGCAAGACAATCTAGGGCAAGACAATGCAGGGCAGGGCAATTTAGGGCAAGGCAGGACAATTCACGACAATGGACGGCAGGACAATGTAGGTAATGGCAGGACAATGTTGGTCAGGACAATGTAGGGCAGGACATGACAATGTAGGGCAGGACAATGTAGGGCAGGGCAGGACAATGGAGGGCAGGGCAGGGCAGGGCAGGACAATGGAGGGCAGGGCAGGGCAGAACAATGCTGGGCAGGGCAGGAAAATGTAGGGGAGGGCAACGTAGGGCAGGAAAGGACAATGTAGGGCAGGACAATGTATGGCAGGATAGGACAATGTAGGGCAGGGCAGGACAATGCAGAGCAGGACAATGTAGTGCAGGACAATGTAGGGTAGGGCAGGACAATATAGGGCATGGCAGGACAATGTTGGGCAATGTCCTGTGACAACATAGACCAGGACAATGTAGGACAGGACAGCACAATGTAGGGCAGGATGATGTAGGGCAGGGCAGGACAATGTAGGACAGGTCTGGACAATGTACGCCATGTCAGAACAATGTAGGGCAGGGCAGGTCAATGTAGGACAGGTCAGGACAATGTAGGACAGGTCAGGACAATGTAGGGCAGGACAATGTTGGACAGGACAATGAATGCCATGTCAGAACAATGTAGGGCAGGGCAGGACAATGTAGGAAAAGACAATGTAGGGCAGGACAATGTAGGACAGAAAAGGACAATATACGGCAGGGCAGGACAATGTAGTGCAGGGCAGGACAATGTAGGAACAATGTAGGGTAGAACAATGTAGGGCAGGACAATACAGGGCATGATAATGTAGGGCAGGGCAATGTAAGAACAATGTAGGGCAGGGCAATGTAGGGCAGGGCAGGACAATGTAGGGCAGGACAGTGTAGGGCAGGTCAATGTAGGGCAGGACAGGACAATGTAGAGGAGGACAGGACAATGTAGGGCAGAATAATGTAGGACAGGGGAATGTAGGGCAGGGAAAGACAATGTAAAACGGGACAGAAGAATGTGGGGCAGAACAGGACAATGTTTGCTAGAACAGGGCAATTTAGGGCAGGGCAATGTAGAGCAGGACAATGTTGTGCAGGATGATGTATGGCAGGGCAGGACAATGTAGGGCTAGACAGAACAATCTAGTGTAGGGCAGGACAATGTTGGGCAGGACAGGACAATGTAGGGCATGGCAGGACAATGTGGGGCTAGATAGGACAATGTAGGCCATGTCAGAACAATGTAGGCCATGTCAGAACAATGTAGGGCAGGGCAGGATAATGTAGGAAAACACAATGTAGGGCAGGTCAATGCAGGGCAGGACAGGACAATGTAGGGCAGGACAATGTGTGGCAGGGCAGGACAATGTAGTGCAGAGCAGGACAATGTAGGAACAATGTAGGGCAGGAAAATGTAGGGTAGGACAGGACAATGATTGGCAGGACAGGACAACGTAGGGCAGGACAATGTAGGGCAGGTCAGAACTAGGTAGGGCAGGACAATGTAGGGCAGGTCAGTGTAGAGCAGGTCAATGTAGGGCAGGGCAGGACAATGTAGTGCAGGACAGGACAACGTAGGGCAGGACAATGCAGGGCAGGACAGGACAATGTAGGACAGGACAATGCAGGGCAGGACAGGACAATGTAGGACAGGACAATGTAGGGCAGGGAAGGACAATGTAGAGCGCGAGAGGAGAATGTAGGGCAGGACAGGACAATGGGGGGCAGAACAGGACAATGGGGGGCAGAACAGGACAATGGGGGCCAGAACAGGACAATGGGGGGCAGAACAGGACAATGGGGGGCAGAACAGGACAATGTAGGGTTGGAAAATGCAGGACAGGACAGGACAATGTAGGGCAGGACAATGTAGGGCAGGACAGGAAAATGTGGGGCAAAACAGGACAATGTAGGGCAGGACAGGACAATGTAGAACAGGACAATGTAGGGAAGGACAGGACAATGTAGGGCAGGACAATGTAGGGCAGGACAGGACAATGTAGGGCAGGGCAGGACAATGTAGGGCAGGGCAGGACAATGTAGGGCAGGACAATGTACAGCAGGACAATGTAGGGCAGGACAGTACAATGTAGGGCAGGACAGGACAATGTAGGGCAGGACAATGTAGGGCAGGACAGGACAATGTAGGGCAGGGCAGGACAATGTGGGGCAGAACAGGACAATGTAGGGCAGGATAATGTAACAATGTAGGGCAGGGCAGGACAATGTAGGGCAGGGCAATGTAGAGCAGGTCAGTGTAGGGCAGGTCAATGTAGGGCAGGACAGGACAATGTAGGGCAGGTCAGTGCAGGACAGGGCAATGTAGGGCAGGGAAGGACAATGTAGAGCAGGACAGGACAATGTGGGACAGAACAGGACAATGTAGGGCAGGATAATGTAACAATGTAGGGCAGGGCAGGACAATGTAGGGCAGGGCAATGTAGAGCAGGTCAGTGTAGGGCAGGTCAATGTAGGGCAGGACAGGACCATGTAGGGCAGGACAGGACAATGTAGGGCAGGACAATGTAGGGCAGGTCTGTGTAGGACAGGGCAATGTAGGGCAGGGAAGGACAATGTAGAGCGGGACAGACAATGCGGGGCAGAACAGGACAATGTAGGGCAGGACAATCAAGGGGAGGGCAGGACAATGTATGACAGTGCAGGACCATGTACGGCAGGGCAGGACAACGTTGGACAGGTCAGGACAATGTAGGGATTGGTAGGACAATGTAGGGTATGACAGGGCAATGTGTGGCACGGCAGGACAGTGTAGGGCAGGATAATGTAACAATGTAGGGCAATGTAGGTCAGGGCAATATAGGGCAGGGCAGGACAATGTAGGGCAGGTCAATGTAGGACAGGACAATGTAGGTTAGGGCAGGACAATGTAGGGCAGGGCAAAAAAAATGTAGGGCAGGACAGGACAATGTAGGACAGGGCAGGACAATGTAGGACAGGACAATGTAGGGCAGGATAATGTAGGGCAGGTCAATGTAGAGCAAGGCAGGACAATGTAGGGCAGGACTGGACAATGTGGGACAGAACAGGACAATGCAGGGCAGGAAATGACAACGTAGGGCAGGACAATGCAAGGCAGGGCAGGACAATGTAGGGCAGGGCAATGTATGGCAGGGCAGGACAATGTAGGGCAAGACAGGACAATGTTGGGCAGGACAGGACAACACAGGACAGGACAATGTAGGCCAGGACAGGATAACGTCGGGTAGGACAATGTAGGACAGGACAATGCAGGGCTGGACAATGAAGGGAAGGGCATGACAATGTTCAGCAGGACAATGTATGGCCGGGCAGGAAAATGTAGGGCAGTGCAAAACAAAATAGGGCAGAGCAATGTAGGGCAGAAAAGGACAATGTAGGGCAGGACAATCAAGGGCGGAGCAGGATAAAGTAGGACAAAGTAGGGCAGGGCAGGATAATGTACGGCAATGTAGGGCATCACAATCTAGAGTAGGACAGGACAATGTAGCACAGAACCATCTAGGGCAGGGCAGTACAATGTAGGCTAGGACAATGGAGGGCAGGGCAGGACAATGTAAGGCAGGGCAGGACAACGTAGGGTTGGACAGGATTGTGTGTGATATATAAGGAGAATGAAGGGCAAGGCAAGACAATGTAGAACAGACAATGTAGGGTAGGGCAGAACAATGTAGAACAGGACAATGTAAGGCAGGGCAGGACAATGAAGGGCAGGGCAGGACAATGTAGAGCAGGACAGGACAATGTAAGGCAGGGCAGGACAATGTAGAGCAGGACAATGTAAGGCAGGGCAGAAGAATGTAGGGTAGGGCAGGGCAGGGCAGGGCAGGGCAGGACAATATAGGGCAGGGCAGGACATATTAGGGCAGGGCATGGTAATGTAGGGCAGGACAATGTAGGGCAGGACAATGTAGGGCAGGGCAGGACATATCAGGACAGGGCAGGACAATGTAGGGCAGGACAATGTAAGGCAGGGCAGAAGAATGTAGGGCAGGGCAGGACAATGTAGGGCAGGACAATATAGGGTAGGGCAGGACATATTAGGGCAGGGCAGGACATATTAGGGCAGGGCATGGCAATGTAGGGCAGGACAATGTAGGGCAGGACAATGTAAGGTAGGGCAGAAGAATGTAGGGCAGGACAATGTAGGGCAGGACAATATAGGGCAGGGCAGTACATATTAGGGCAGGGCAGGACATATTAGGGCAGGGCATGGCAATGTAGGGCAGGGCAGGACATATCAGGACAGGGAAGGACAATGAAGGACAGGACAATGTAGGGCAGTGCAAGACAATGTAGGGCAGAGCAGGACAACGTCAGGCAGGACAGGACAGGACAATGCAGGGCAGGGCAGGACAATATTGGGCAGGGCAGGACAATGTAGGGCAGGGCAGGACAATGTAGTGCAGGACAATGCAGGGTAGGACAGGACAATGTAGAGCAGGAAGTATTGTAGGACAGGACAATGTAGGACAGGGCAGGACAATATAGGGTTTGCAGGAAAATGTAGAGCAGGGCAGGACAATGTGGGGCAGGATATGACAAAGTAGGGCAGGGCAGAACAATATAGGTCGGGGCAGAGCAGGACAATGTAGTGCAGGACAGGACAATGTAGGGCAGGGCTGGATAATGCAGGGCTGTGCAAGATAATGAAGGGCAGTACGATGTACGGCAGAACAGGACAATGTAGGGCAGGGCAGGAAAATGTACGGCAGGATAGGAGAATGTAGGGCACAAAAAGGAAAATGTAGGGCAGAACAGGATAATATAATGTAGGGTAGACAATGTAGGGCAGGGCAGGACAATGTAGGGCAGGGCAATGTAGGGCAGGACAGGACAACGTAGGGCATGACAATGTAGGGAAGAACAATGTTGGCAGGACAGGACAATATAGGGCACGACAATGTAAGGCAGGACAATTTATGGCAGGAAAATGTGTGGCAGGACAGGACAATGCAGGGCAGGACAGAGCAGGACAGGACAACGTAGGGCAGGACAATGTAGGGCAGGACAGGACAATGTATGGCAGGACAATGTAGAGCAGGACAATGTAGAGCAGGACAGGACAATGTAGGGCAGGACAATGTAGAGCAGGACAATGTAGGGCAGGACAGGACAATGTATGGCAGGACAATGGAGAGCAGGACAGGACAACGTATGGCAGGACAGGACAATATAGGGCAGGACAATGTAGGGCAGGACAGGACAATATATGGCAGGACAATGTAGTACAGGACAATGTAGAACAGAACAATGTAGGGCAGGACAGGACAATGTAGGGCAGGACAATGGAGAGCAGGACAGGACAACGTATGGCAGGACAGGACAATATAGGGCAGGACAATGTAGGGCAGGACAGGACAATATATGGCAGGACAATGTAGTGCAGGACAATGGAGGGCAGGACAGGACAACGTAGGGCAGGACAATGTAGGGCAGGACAGGACAACGTAGGGCAGGACAATGTAGGGCAGGACAGTACAACGTAGGGCAGGACAATGTAGTAACAATGTAGGGCAGGGCAGGACAATGTATGCCAGGACAAAGTGGAGCAGAACAATGTAGAGCAGAACAATGTAGGGCTGGGCAGGACAATATACGGCAGTGCAGGAGAATTCAGGGTGGGGCAGTACAATGTAGGGCAGGACAAATTGGAGCAGGAACATGTAGGACAGGGCAGGACAATCTAGGACAATTTAGGGCAGGGCAAGACAATGTAGGGAAGGACAGGATAGGACAGGACAATGTAACGCAGAACAGGACAATGTAGGGCAGGACAATATAGGGCAGTGCAGGAGAATTCAGGGTGGGGCAGTACAATGTAGGGCAGGACAAATTGGAGCAGGAAAATGTAGGACAGGGCAGGACAATCTAGGACAATTTAGGGCAGGGCAAGACAATGTAGGGAAGGACAGGATAGGACAGGACAATGTAAGGCAGAACAGGACAATGTAGGGCAGGACAATATAGGGCAGGACAGGACAATGTCTGGTAGGACAGGAAAATGTAGGGCAGGACAATGCAGGGCAGGACAGGACAGGACAGGACACACACACACACACACACACACACACACACACACACACACACACACAGGGCATGGCAGGGTCGGACAGGGCAAGGCAGGGCAGAGTTCGACAGGGCAGGATAGTGCAGATCAGAGCGGGGTCCGACAGGGCAGGGTAGGGTAGGCCAGGATCAAGCAGGGTAGGGCAGGGTAGGACAGGCAGGGTAAGGCAGGGCAGGACAGGGCAGAGCAGGGCAGGACAGGGTAGGGCAGGGCAGGACAGGGTAGGGCAGGGCTGAACAGGGCAGGACAGGACAGCTCAGGACAGCGTAGGAAAGGTCAGGGTAGTGTAGAGCAAAGCAAGGCAGGGCGGGGTCGAAAGGTAGGACAGGATCGGGGCAGGGCAGGATAGGACAGGGCAAGACAGGGCAGGGTCGGACAGGGCAGGGCAAGGCAGGACAGGGTAGCACAGTGCAGGGAAAGGCAGTACAAGGCAGGACAGGGTTGGACAAACAAGACAGGGCAGCACAGCAGGGCAGAGCAGTGATGAGCAGGGCGTGACAGGGCAAGACAGGGAAGGGCAGAGCAGGACAGGGCAGGGCAAAACTGGTAGTGCAGGACATAACAGGGCAGGCACAGCAGGCAGGGCAGGACAGAACAGGATGACAGGACATGGCAGGGCAGGGCAGGGCAGGAAATGGCAGGGCAGGACAGGACATTGCAGGGCAGGGCAGGGCAGGATGGGACACGACAGGGCAGAGACGGACACGACAGGACAGGACATTGCAGGGCATAACAGGACAGGACATTGCAGGGCATGACAGGACAGGGCAGGGATGGACAGGACAGGACAGGACATGGCAGGGCAGGGCAGGGCAGGGCAGGACACGGTCGGGCAGGGCAGAGCAGGGTGGACAGGGCAGAGCAGGGCAGGGCAGGGTATAGCAGAGCACAACATTGTAGGGCAGAGTAGGGTATGGCAGGGCTGGGTAGGGTATGACATGATCGGGAAGGGCAGAACAGGGCAGGGTCGGACAGGGCAAGGCAAGACAGGACAGGACAGGACAGTGTAGGACAGGTCAGGATAGTGTAGGGCAAAGGAGGGCAGGGCGGGGTCGGGCGGTGGGACAGGATCGGGGCAGGGCAGGATAGGACAGGGCAAAACAGGGCAGAACAGGGTGGCACAGTGCAGGGCAGGGCAGTACAAGGCAGGACAGGGTTGGACAGACATGACAGGGCAGCACAAGGCAGGGCAGGACAGGGCAGGGCAGAGCAGTGACGAGTAGGGCGTGACAGGACAAGACAGGGAAGAGCAAAATTGATAGTGCAGGACGGTAAGGCAGGACAGAACAGGATAAGACAGGACATGGCAGGGCAGGGCAGGACAGGACCCGACAGGGCAGAGACGGACACGACAGGACAAGGCATGGCAGGGCAGGACAGGACAGGGCAGGGATGGACAGGACAGGACAGGACATTGCAGGGCATGACAGGACAGGACATTGCAGGGCGGGGCAGGGCAGGATGGGACACGACAGGGCAGAGACGGACACGACAGGACAGGACAAGGCATGGCAGGGCAGGAAAGGACAGGGCAGGGATGGACAGGACAGGACAGGGCAGGGCAGGACAGGACATTGCAGGGTATGACAGGACA
>NC_134885.1:36765300-36772800 GCF_041734735.1 Babylonia areolata | reverse complement strand
GCAGGACAGTACAATGTAGGGCAGGACAGGACAATGTAGAGCAGGACAATGTAGGGCAGGTCAGTGCAGGACAGGGCAATGTAGGGCAGGACAGGACAATGTGGGGCAGAACAGGACAATGTAGGGCAGGATAATGTAACAATGTAGGGCAGGGCAGGACAATGTAGGGCAGGGCAATGTAGAGCAGGTCAGTGTACAGCAGGTCAATGTAGGGCAGGACAGGACAATGTAGGGCAGGTCAGTGCAGGACAGGGCAATGTAGGGCAGGGAAGGACAATGTAGAGCAGGACAGGACAATGTGGGACAGAACAGGACAATGTAGGGCAGGATAATGTAACAATGTAGGGCAGGGCAGGACAATGTAGGGCAGGGCAATGTAGAGCAGGTCAGTGTAGGGCAGGTCAATGTAGGGCAGGACAGGACCATGTAGGGCAGGACAGGACAATGTAGGGCAGGACAATGTAGGGCAGGTCTGTGTAGGACAGGGCAATGTAGGGCAGGGAAGGACAATGTAGAGCGGGACAGACAATGCGGGGCAGAACAGGACAATGTAGGGCAGGACAATCAAGGGGAGGGCAGGACAATGTATGACAGTGCAGGACCATGTACGGCAGGGCAGGACAACGTTGGACAGGTCAGGACAATGTAGGGATTGGTAGGACAATGTAGGGTATGACAGGGCAATGTGTGGCACGGCAGGACAGTGTAGGGCAGGATAATGTAACAATGTAGGGCAATGTAGGTCAGGGCAATATAGGGCAGGGCAGGACAATGTAGGGCAGGTCAATGTAGGACAGGACAATGTAGGTTAGGGCAGGACAATGTAGGGCAGGGCAAAAAAAATGTAGGGCAGGACAGGACAATGTAGGACAGGGCAGGACAATGTAGGACAGGACAATGTAGGGCAGGATAATGTAGGGCAGGTCAATGTAGAGCAAGGCAGGACAATGTAGGGCAGGACTGGACAATGTGGGACAGAACAGGACAATGCAGGGCAGGAAATGACAACGTAGGGCAGGACAATGCAAGGCAGGGCAGGACAATGTAGGGCAGGGCAATGTATGGCAGGGCAGGACAATGTAGGGCAAGACAGGACAATGTTGGGCAGGACAGGACAACACAGGACAGGACAATGTAGGCCAGGACAGGATAACGTCGGGTAGGACAATGTAGGACAGGACAATGCAGGGCTGGACAATGAAGGGAAGGGCATGACAATGTTCAGCAGGACAATGTATGGCCGGGCAGGAAAATGTAGGGCAGTGCAAAACAAAATAGGGCAGAGCAATGTAGGGCAGAAAAGGACAATGTAGGGCAGGACAATCAAGGGCGGAGCAGGATAAAGTAGGACAAAGTAGGGCAGGGCAGGATAATGTACGGCAATGTAGGGCATCACAATCTAGAGTAGGACAGGACAATGTAGCACAGAACCATCTAGGGCAGGGCAGTACAATGTAGGCTAGGACAATGGAGGGCAGGGCAGGACAATGTAAGGCAGGGCAGGACAACGTAGGGTTGGACAGGATTGTGTGTGATATATAAGGAGAATGAAGGGCAAGGCAAGACAATGTAGAACGACAATGTAGGGTAGGGCAGAACAATGTAGAACAGGACAATGTAAGGCAGGGCAGGACAATGAAGGGCAGGGCAGGACAATGTAGAGCAGGACAGGACAATGTAAGGCAGGGCAGGACAATGTAGAGCAGGACAATGTAAGGCAGGGCAGAAGAATGTAGGGTAGGGCAGGGCAGGGCAGGGCAGGGCAGGACAATATAGGGCAGGGCAGGACATATTAGGGCAGGGCATGGTAATGTAGGGCAGGACAATGTAGGGCAGGACAATGTAGGGCAGGGCAGGACATATCAGGACAGGGCAGGACAATGTAGGGCAGGACAATGTAAGGCAGGGCAGAAGAATGTAGGGCAGGGCAGGACAATGTAGGGCAGGACAATATAGGGTAGGGCAGGACATATTAGGGCAGGGCAGGACATATTAGGGCAGGGCATGGCAATGTAGGGCAGGACAATGTAGGGCAGGACAATGTAAGGTAGGGCAGAAGAATGTAGGGCAGGACAATGTAGGGCAGGACAATATAGGGCAGGGCAGTACATATTAGGGCAGGGCAGGACATATTAGGGCAGGGCATGGCAATGTAGGGCAGGGCAGGACATATCAGGACAGGGAAGGACAATGAAGGACAGGACAATGTAGGGCAGTGCAAGACAATGTAGGGCAGAGCAGGACAACGTCAGGCAGGACAGGACAGGACAATGCAGGGCAGGGCAGGACAATATTGGGCAGGGCAGGACAATGTAGGGCAGGGCAGGACAATGTAGTGCAGGACAATGCAGGGTAGGACAGGACAATGTAGAGCAGGAAGTATTGTAGGACAGGACAATGTAGGACAGGGCAGGACAATATAGGGTTTGCAGGAAAATGTAGAGCAGGGCAGGACAATGTGGGGCAGGATATGACAAAGTAGGGCAGGGCAGAACAATATAGGTCGGGGCAGAGCAGGACAATGTAGTGCAGGACAGGACAATGTAGGGCAGGGCTGGATAATGCAGGGCTGTGCAAGATAATGAAGGGCAGTACGATGTACGGCAGAACAGGACAATGTAGGGCAGGGCAGGAAAATGTACGGCAGGATAGGAGAATGTAGGGCACAAAAAGGAAAATGTAGGGCAGAACAGGATAATATAATGTAGGGTAGACAATGTAGGGCAGGGCAGGACAATGTAGGGCAGGGCAATGTAGGGCAGGACAGGACAACGTAGGGCATGACAATGTAGGGAAGAACAATGTTGGCAGGACAGGACAATATAGGGCACGACAATGTAAGGCAGGACAATTTATGGCAGGAAAATGTGTGGCAGGACAGGACAATGCAGGGCAGGACAGAGCAGGACAGGACAACGTAGGGCAGGACAATGTAGGGCAGGACAGGACAATGTATGGCAGGACAATGTAGAGCAGGACAATGTAGAGCAGGACAGGACAATGTAGGGCAGGACAATGTAGAGCAGGACAATGTAGGGCAGGACAGGACAATGTATGGCAGGACAATGGAGAGCAGGACAGGACAACGTATGGCAGGACAGGACAATATAGGGCAGGACAATGTAGGGCAGGACAGGACAATATATGGCAGGACAATGTAGTACAGGACAATGTAGAACAGAACAATGTAGGGCAGGACAGGACAATGTAGGGCAGGACAATGGAGAGCAGGACAGGACAACGTATGGCAGGACAGGACAATATAGGGCAGGACAATGTAGGGCAGGACAGGACAATATATGGCAGGACAATGTAGTGCAGGACAATGGAGGGCAGGACAGGACAACGTAGGGCAGGACAATGTAGGGCAGGACAGGACAATGTAGGGCAGGACAATGTAGGGCAGGACAGGACAGGACAACGTAGGGCAGTACAATGTAGGGCAGGACAGGACAACGTAGGGCAGGACAATGTAGTAACAATGTAGGGCAGGGCAGGACAATGTATGCCAGGACAAAGTGGAGCAGAACAATGTAGGGCTGGGCAGGACAATATACGGCAGTGCAGGAGAATTCAGGGTGGGGCAGTACAATGTAGGGCAGGACAAATTGGAGCAAAAAAAATGTAGGACAGGGCAGGACAATCTAGGACAATTTAGGGCAGGGCAAGACAATGTAGGGAAGGACAGGATAGGACAGGACAATGTAACGCAGAACAGGACAATGTAGGGCAGGACAATATAGGGCAGTGCAGGAGAATTCAGGGTGGGGCAGTACAATGTAGGGCAGGACAAATTGGAGCAGGAAAATGTAGGACAGGGCAGGACAATCTAGGACAATTTAGGGCAGGGCAAGACAATGTAGGGAAGGACAGGATAGGACAGGACAATGTAAGGCAGAACAGGACAATGTAGGGCAGGACAATATAGGGCAGGACAGGACAATGTCTGGTAGGACAGGAAAATGTAGGGCAGGACAATGCAGGGCAGGACAGGACAGGACAGGACACACACACACACACACACACACACACACACACACACACACACACACAGGGCATGGCAGGGTCGGACAGGGCAAGGCAGGGCAGAGTTCGACAGGGCAGGATAGTGCAGATCAGAGCGGGGTCCGACAGGGCAGGGTAGGGTAGGCCAGGATCAAGCAGGGTAGGGCAGGGTAGGACAGGCAGGGTAAGGCAGGGCAGGACAGGGCAGAGCAGGGCAGGACAGGGTAGGGCAGGGCAGGACAGGGTAGGGCAGGGCTGAACAGGGCAGGACAGGACAGCTCAGGACAGCGTAGGAAAGGTCAGGGTAGTGTAGAGCAAAGCAAGGCAGGGCGGGGTCGAAAGGTAGGACAGGATCGGGGCAGGGCAGGATAGGACAGGGCAAGACAGGGCAGGGTCGGACAGGGCAGGGCAAGGCAGGACAGGGTAGCACAGTGCAGGGAAAGGCAGTACAAGGCAGGACAGGGTTGGACAAACAAGACAGGGCAGCACAGCAGGGCAGAGCAGTGATGAGCAGGGCGTGACAGGGCAAGACAGGGAAGGGCAGAGCAGGACAGGGCAGGGCAAAACTGGTAGTGCAGGACATAACAGGGCAGGCACAGCAGGCAGGGCAGGACAGAACAGGATGACAGGACATGGCAGGGCAGGGCAGGGCAGGAAATGGCAGGGCAGGACAGGACATTGCAGGGCAGGGCAGGGCAGGATGGGACACGACAGGGCAGAGACGGACACGACAGGACAGGACATTGCAGGGCATAACAGGACAGGACATTGCAGGGCATGACAGGACAGGGCAGGGATGGACAGGACAGGACAGGACATGGCAGGGCAGGGCAGGGCAGGGCAGGACACGGTCGGGCAGGGCAGAGCAGGGTGGACAGGGCAGAGCAGGGCAGGGCAGGGTATAGCAGAGCACAACATTGTAGGGCAGAGTAGGGTATGGCAGGGCTGGGTAGGGTATGACATGATCGGGAAGGGCAGAACAGGGCAGGGTCGGACAGGGCAAGGCAAGACAGGACAGGACAGGACAGTGTAGGACAGGTCAGGATAGTGTAGGGCAAAGGAGGGCAGGGCGGGGTCGGGCGGTGGGACAGGATCGGGGCAGGGCAGGATAGGACAGGGCAAAACAGGGCAGAACAGGGTGGCACAGTGCAGGGCAGGGCAGTACAAGGCAGGACAGGGTTGGACAGACATGACAGGGCAGCACAAGGCAGGGCAGGACAGGGCAGGGCAGAGCAGTGACGAGTAGGGCGTGACAGGACAAGACAGGGAAGAGCAAAATTGATAGTGCAGGACGGTAAGGCAGGACAGAACAGGATAAGACAGGACATGGCAGGGCAGGGCAGGACAGGACCCGACAGGGCAGAGACGGACACGACAGGACAAGGCATGGCAGGGCAGGACAGGACAGGGCAGGGATGGACAGGACAGGACAGGACATTGCAGGGCATGACAGGACAGGACATTGCAGGGCGGGGCAGGGCAGGATGGGACACGACAGGGCAGAGACGGACACGACAGGACAGGACAAGGCATGGCAGGGCAGGAAAGGACAGGGCAGGGATGGACAGGACAGGACAGGGCAGGGCAGGACAGGACATTGCAGGGTATGACAGGACAGGACATTGCAGGGCGGGGCAGGGCAGGATGGGACACGACAGGGCAGGACAAGGCATGGCAGGGCAGGGCAGGACACGGTAGGGCAGGGCAGAGCAGGGTAGACAGGGCAGAGCAGGGTAGACAGGGTAGAGCAGGGCAGGGCAGGATATAGCAGAGCAGGACATGGTAGGGCAGGGTAGGGTAGGACAGTTCAGGATCGGGAAGGGCAGAACAGGGCAGGGTCGGAAAGGGCAGGGCAAGACAGGACAGGACAGTGTAGGACAGGACAGGGCAGCACAAGGCAGGGCAGGGCAGGGCAGGGCATAGGGCAGGACAGGACAGGATAAGACAGGACAGGGTGGAGTAGGGCAGGATATGGCAGGGCAGGGCAGGACAGGACAGGACAGGATAAGACACGACAGGGCAGGGTAGGGCAGGGCAAGGCAGGGATAGAGAGGGCAGGGCAGGACCGGACATTGCAGGGCAGGGCAGGGCAGGACAGGACAGGACAGGATAAGACACGACAGGGCAGGGTAGGGCAGGGCAAGGCAGGGATAGAGAGGGCAGGGCAGGACCGGACATTGCAGGGCAGGGCAGGGCAGGGCAGGACAGGACAGTCCAGGGTAGGGTATTGCAGGGCAGGGCAGGAATGGACAAGACAGGACAGTACAGGGCAGAGTAGGGAATGACATGGCAGGTCAGGGAAGGGCAAGGCAGGGCAGGGCAGGGCAGGCCAGGGCAGGCCAGGGTAGGGTAGGGCAGGGCAGGGCAGGGCAGTGGATTGCCTTTTTTGTTTTGATTTGTTTGGTTTGTCATTTCTTTCTTTATTCCTTTTATCTTTTTTATTTTCTATTTTTGCGGGGGCGGTGGTTGGGGGGGATAGTTGTGGGGGTATAGGGTTGGCGGGGGGGTGGGGGGACTGTCTTTGCTGTATTGTTTTTTGTTGTTTGTTTTGTTGTTGATGTTGTTACTGTTGTTTGTTTTTTGTTTGTTGTTGTTGTTTTGTTTTTTGTTGTTTGTTGGGGTTTTTTGGCGGGGCGGGAGGGGGGGGGGCTTTTTTGGGGGCGTGGTTGTTTTGTTTTGCTTTGTTTTACTTTTTGGTTTGTTTTTTGTTGTTGTTGTTGTTGTTGTTGTTTTGGGGGGGATTTCTTTTTCGGTGTTGGGGGTTTTTGTAATCACCTGAATTTTTTCCACGTTTTATTCTTACCAGAATTGCCTCTGTCAAGTGTCTTTTCCACCTTTTTTTTTTTCCTCTCACTTCTGTTTGCAGAGGCCCAAGCTTTGACACACAACCGACAAACCTGGAGGAATCTGGTGAACTGTTCTGTGCGGTGCCCCAGTGACTCTTCACAGAGTTGAGGGAGAAGAACGAAGAAGAAGAGGAAAAACAAGAAGAAGAAGGAGAAGGAGGAGAAGGAGAAGGAGGAGGAGGAGGAGAAAAAGAGCATTTGACTGTAGGTATAAATGATCATGTACGTAATCTCATTGCACAATCCGGATCCTGAACAAGGCACACTTTTTTTTTCTTTTATATGTATTACCCAATCTCTATACTAAACACTCCTTTTGGAATAAATCTTGACTTCTCTCTCTCCCTCTCTCTCGATCTCTCTCTGTCTGTCTGTCTGTCTGTCTGTCTCTCTCTTTCTTTTCCAGGCATCGAGTGATGCAATGAATGCCCACACTGCTAAATGTTTGGATGCAATAAACAATACTGAACAAAAAAAGAAAAGGAAGAAGGTAGGGATAGAAAGAAAAAAACAGCACAGCAGGAAGAATAAACAAAAAACAAAAAAGTTGGCTTCTGAAAAGAAGAGGGGAAGGAAAGGAAGGACGAAAGAAGGAAAGGATGAAAGAGGGAAATGACAGGGGGGGGGGGAACGGAGTGTGGCTGCCTAT
>NC_134885.1:36747800-36757800 GCF_041734735.1 Babylonia areolata | reverse complement strand
ACAGACAGACAGATAGATAGATAGATAGATAGACAGACAGACAGACAGACAGATAGATAGATAGATAGATATGCAGGCAGACAGACAGATAGATAGATAGATAGACGGACAGGCAGATAGATAGACAGGCAGACTGACATACATACAGACAAAAAGATAGATAGATAGATTTACTACTGGCACGCAAGTGACGGAAAAATTCATACCTGTCCATGAAATGACACGACCTGAAAGGTCTCTCTCTCTCTCTCTCTCTCTCTCTCTCTCTCTCTCACACACACACACACACACACACACACACACACACACACACACACACACACACACACACAGAGTGAGAGAGAGAGAGAGAGAGAGAGAGAGAGAGAGAGAGAGATCTGATTCTGATTATTGAGCAGGAGAGACGTAGAGGTAATGGTAATGATGACGTAACGCCGCTCCAGGCGGATTGGAGGCTCTGAGAGAGAGAGAAAGGACTGCAAGTCACCCTTCCTTTCTTTCGTTTCCATCAGTGGCGTCAGTCAGCCAGGTCCGGTAGATGCAGACACCTGCAGTACTGGTCAGAAAACCAGCAGCAGCAGCAGCAGCAGCAACAACTCTCCCAAAGAATCAGTATCAGTATCAGTATCAGTATCAGTAGCTCAAGGAGGCGTCACTGCGTTCGATCAAATCCATATACGCTACACCACATCTGCCAAGCAGATGCCTGACCAGCAGCGTAGCGTAACCCAGCGCGCTTAGTCAGGCCTTGAGAAATAGATAAATAAATAAATAAAAATGAATAAATAAATAAATAAATAAATAAAATGAGAGAAAATAAGAGAAGACATCGTTGATTAACTTATAATCAAACTCCGCTTTCTACTTCGAATCATTTCTTGCGAACGTAAGAAAAAACAAACAGAAAAAACAAACAAACAAAAAGAACTACAACAAAATTTTTAAAAAAACAAGCAAAAGGATTACAACGGAGAGAAGCCGTTCAAAAACGAAAACAAAACAAAAAAAGGGGGTGTGGGGGGGCAGTGGGGGTTATTAAATTTGCCGGTAGAGGCAGATCTGATGCGGGTGCAAAAAAAAAGTGACCCCCGCACCGTCTGGACTGCTCCACAAAACAGCCTGTTTCCACCTTACCACGGCGAGAGCGATGGATCAATAGTGCCCGTCTATTTTTAGACCCGGTCTTCTCTATTTATATGTCTTGTGTGCTCGGCGTACGATCGACATGGGAAGCTTGTAGTCGCGATTTTGAGGCGAGTACGAGAAATGGATGGGAGATGCTGGGGCTTTTTTCGCTTTTGCTGTGTGTGTGTGTGTGTGTGTGTGTGTGTGTGTCTGTGTCTGTGTATGTGTCTGTGTTTGTGTGTTATGTATCTATGTATGCCTGTGTCTGTTTGTATGTGTGTGGCTGTGTGTGTCTGTGTTTGTGTGTGTGTATCTGTGTGTATGCCTGTGTCTGTGTGTCTGTATGTGTCTGTGTTTGTGTGTTATGTATCTATGTATGCCTGTGTCTGTTTGTATGTGTGTGGCTGTGTGTGTCTGTGTTTGTGTGTGTGTATCTGTGTGTATGCCTGTGTCTGTGTGTATGTGTGTGGCTGTGTCTGTGTGTTTGTGAGTGTATGTTTGTGGCTGTGTGTGTGTGTGTGTGTGTGTGTGTGTGTGTGTGTGTGTGTGTGTGTGTGTGTGTGTGTGTGTGTGTTTCTGACTAAAAACGACACATTCACTCTCAAAAGAAGCAAGCTATCCTTGACGTGTATGAGACTTGATTGCTAACAAACAACACACACACACACACACACACACACACACACACACACACCATGTGATATGAATATGAATACGAATACGAATAACAATACAAGTGCAAATGCAAATGCTACGATCACGAACTGTGTGTGTGTGTGTGTGTGTGTGTGTGTGTGAGACAGACAGACAGACAGACACAGAGACAGAGACACAGAGACAACGAATACTAACACGAATATGAATACGAATAAGAATACAAATGCGAATGCTACGAACACGAACGCTTTATAGAACAAGCCATTTGCCCTTATCATTGGAGAATGAGTTGATACAGTCAGTCACTGGCAACAGTTAAGGTACCAGAGATGCCAAAAAATGTCATGGCAAAGAAAATCAACCATTGACGAAAACTGGAACCTTAAACGTATGTAAAGCAAGATTTTGTTAAATGCATACTGTAAGATTTTGATAGCTGGCTCATTTTTGTAGAACCTCATAATGTTCTGTTTACGTCTGCAGTGAGAATGGAGAATTTGAAATGTCACGACTCATTTCCGAATTTTGACAGGAATATCATATCCATGCGAAACAATAACGCGGACAGTTTATCCTCATCATTAGAGAGAAACCCAACTGGTCTAACACTTGTCAATGCACGATGCGCCGCAAACAGCGACCCAATATAAACTAATGGAAAGCGATGATTGAAATGATATATGAGAAAAACAAAAAACAAAAACAAAAACCGGTGATAATTGGTAATTGTTTCAAATTACCAGTCTTACTGATAACATTCATGCACAGTTCTATTTTTAGAACTTGACAGAACTTTGTTACGGTCACTATCAAGATCTTAACCCTGCCACAATTTAAAAAAAAAAAAAAACCCAACCAAACCAAAACCCCTAATGGCATGAAATATAGTGAAGAGACAATGCCGCATATCGAAAAAAAAACAAAACAAGAGAGGCAAGGCCTTCAAGACTCACTTGTGATACACTTTTTAAAAAAAATCCAAGCTTTTTATGTATTGAGTATAATTTCAAAATGTTATGTTTAAGATGAGAAAGATCAGTTTAAAGCAAATTAACTCCCCTAGCATTAATTACAGAGTAATTTCCCTTCTTTACTATCTGCACCAAAACGTTTGCAAAATAAATAAAACTTCCATGCTTAGCAAAAGAAGTTCCTGTTTGTACAAAAAATGATAATAATGACTGCTCTAGCTGTTGGGTCAGAATATCAGATCAAAGTGCCAAGTTTGACATTTTCTCTGCAAATACTTTGTCAGTTGACACCAAATTTGGCATAAAAATAGGAACAATTCAGTTCTTTCCAGGCATCTTGTTTAAAACAATATTGCACCTCTGGGATGGGCACAAACAAATTAAACAATGAAGCCTAATTATATGCAAACTGCATTTACTGTTATATTTATATTTTTGGTATTCTCTAAACTTGGCACTTTGATCTGATATTCGACCCAACAACAAGAGCAGTCATAATTATCATTTTTTGTTCAAACAGGAACTTCTTTTGCTAAGCATGGAATTTTTATTTATTTTGCAAACGTTTTGGTGCAGATAGTAAAGAAGGGAAATTACTCTGTAGTTAATGCTAGGGGACTTAATTTATCACAAGTGAGTCTTGAAGGCCTTGCCTCTCTTGTTTTTTTTTTAGCTTTGCTTTGAAAGAGGACAGGGTTGGTAGGTGACAGAAATCCAAAGGAAGAGAATTCCAGACAGAAAATGCTTGACACTGAAAATTCCTTTGGACACATTTCTTTGAAGATTATTTGAGGACTCGAAGCGGCTTTTCTCCAGAAGACCTGAGAGAATTGAAAGGGGTGTAAATGATATGAAGGACAGAAGATAGGTATGATGGGTGATCAGTTTCGATACCCCCTCCACTTCCGTGCTTGGGGTGAGTCCTGTCAATGTCGTCAGTGTCGGCAGATTCATGGGGGGCTGTTGTTTGAGGGACGTGGTGGCGGTCTCCACTCTGGGAGAGACGCTCACTCAGTCTGGCTCCGCGACTAAGCCATTATTGTCGTTAGTAGGGGGCTTAGTAGGTGGTGTCCTAAGTACGTTAAAACAGAACAGGCACCACTGAACACCACCGAAGTGACTCAGCAGCAGTGCAGGGTCTCCTCTGGTGTGTGGCCTCCAGGCGACCTAACATCGATGGTTCCCTGTGGACTGCCGACGCTGGAACTGCGACGGACGAACCCGGGTGTGGCCGTGTATGGGGGAATCTAAATGAGCGGCGTGGGAGTAATGCCACTGAAACGGTGCAAATGATGGGGCAGCAAAAAAAAAAAAAAAAAAAAAAAAAGAGGTATGATGGGTGAGAACCTTCAAAGTGGCGATCAGCCAATATGTCAATTTTGTATTTCTGATTACTCATATATGTTCACAGTCCAAATCTTTTAGTCAGCGAAATCTTTATTCAAAACACTAAGATATAACCACTGTTTATAAACAAAACAATATCCGATTTGTCCCAGTTCACAATACTGTCAAAATGATTGGAAGTATTGCATAAAAAAAATCGAGCCTCGTTTCGTTTGTAAACCAATAAAAGTATCTGAAATTTGTGCTGAAGCATCTGCAAAATGGGGATTAAAATGTCATTGAAATCAAGGTCAATTCTTTTACACAATATTTTCTGCACGTACAAATTTCTCGTGCAAGCCCATTAGAAAAAAGACAAAATAAAACAGGGCTTCATATTTTTCCTTGCTTAATGCCAAAGTGGCACATAAACGTGTCAGCAAAATATCCACCCACCGTTACTCCAGCTTTAGCAAGATGGTACATACTTACTGCATTCAGTATTTTGCCTTCAGTCTTAATTTTCTTCAACATATGCCACCGTTTCTCTTTCACCACAGGATTGAATGCTTTTTGGCAATGTATAAATTCAGCATTTTTTTCTACTTCTTACTTATCGTTCCTATATATAATGATAATGATAACGATAATGATATTTTAAGATTAAAAAAAAAAGTATTGTAATGTATTGTATCACTCTTTCTGTCACAACAGATTTCTCTGTGTGAAAATCGGGCTGCTCTCCCCAGGGAGAGCGCGTCGCTACACTACAGCGCCACCTTTTTTTTTGTCTTTTTTTTGTTGTTGTTGTTGTCGTAGTTTTTCCTGCCTGTAATTTTATTTTGTTTTTCCTATCGAAGTGGAATTTTTCTACAGAATTTTGCCAGGGACAACCCTTTTATTGCCGTGGGTTCTTTACACGCGCTAAGTGCTTGCTGCACATGGGACCTCGGTTTATCGTCTCATCCGAATGACTAGCGTCCAGACCAACACTCAATGTCTAGTGGAGGGGAAGAAAATACTGGTGACTTTGCCGGGATTCGAACCAGTGCGTTCAGATTTTCACTCTTCCTAGGCGGACGCGTTACCTCTAGGCCATCACTCCACTCCATTATGATGATGATGATGATGGTGATAATAATGATAATAATAATAGGAAGAAGAAGAAGAGTTATGATGATGATGATAATGATGATGATAATAAGAATGATAATAATAATGGTGATGATGATGATGATGATAGTATAACCTATATAAACGCTGTTGAAAGTGAAAATCAAAAGTACTGTGTCCTTTTCGAAAACCTACCTAGGGGTCACGCGCCGTTATTTTTCTTCTTTCCATTGTGAAAGTCTTTTGTTTATTGTGTTAATGGTACTAAGTAAAGATATATTTCTGCAGTTATCGGGGATTGTGTTATCATCTTTTTTGTGCGATGGTTGAGGAAGAGACTCAGCCCTTGCATCATGATATAAGCCAGAAAAGATTAACTCTCTCCATACGAAAAGCGAAAGAGAATACGTTAACAGCGTTTCACCCCAATTACCACCATCAAAATATTGCAAGCGGAAGGCTCTTATACTCAAGAGGTGAATGTTGACAAAGAATACCACAATTCTGACGACGGAAGCTAAAGGTTGGGTCATTCAGACACCCACTGGACATCCGAGGGGTCTGTGTAGAGAAGAGAGGACTGGCCGTACTGAGTGAGTTAACGTTAACATTTTAACCCCTGTGCAATGAAGGGGTTTTCAAAGAAAAATCATTGATTAGTCCAGATGACCCAGGTACTTTACCGTCTTTTTCAGTCCTGTAATAGCTTCCAGAATGAAAGGGAAAACCATTTGCAGAGACCCAGGCTTTAACACACAACCGACAGACCTGGAGGAATCTGGTGAACAGTTCTTCTGTGTGGTGCCTCAATGACTGTTAACTCACTCAGAACGGCCAGTCCTCTCTTCTCCTCTACACAGACCCCTCGGATGTCCAGTGGGTGTCTGAATGACCCAACCTTTAGCTTCCGTCGTCAGAATTGTGGTATTCTTTGTCAACATTCACGTCTTCAGTATAAGAGCCTTCCGCTTGCAATATTTTGATGATTGTAATTGGGGTGAAACGCTGTTAACGTCGTCTCTTTCGCCGTTCGTATGGAGAGAGTTAAATTAACACACAACCGACAGACCTGGAGGAATCTGGTTAACAGTTTTTCTTTGTGGTGCCTCAGTGACTCTTAACGTGAAATGAGGGAGAAGAAGAAGAAGAATAGATACAAGAACCTTGCATTCATTTATGTAACATTCAAGGACATTCATATCTGTGAAACTACATGTTTGTTGCATATCTGTTATGCATGTGTGTGTGTGTGTGTGTGTGTGTGTGTGTGTGTGTGTGTGTGTGTGTGTGTGTGTTTTACATTTATTTGCTTATTTTTCATCATTATTATCTTTTTATTTTATTTTTATTTATTGCTAGTAGTAGTAGTAGTGACAGTAGTAGTAGTAGTAGTATGATTATTGTTGTTGTTATTATTATTATTATTATTATTATTATTATTATTATTATCCTTTTCTTTTCTCTATTTTTTCTTTTCTTTTTTTTTTCCTCAAGGCCTGACTAAGTGCGTTGGGTTACGCTGCTGGTCAGACATCTGCTTGGCAGATGTGGTGTAGCGTATATGAATATGTCCGAACGCAGTGACACCTCATTGAGCTACTGATACCGATACTGATACAAGGACATCGATATTATCATCATTAGTCTCACCTTCATCTTCACCGTTACCACCAAACCATCTTCTTCACCAGCCTCGGCGTCACAGTCGTTGTTATCACAAACTTCACAATGACTGTTATTGTCATGTCTTTCAAACAGACTTTTGCCATCTCCATCAAGCTTGCGTGGAATGGAGTGATGACCTAGAGGTAACGCGTCCGCCTAGGAAGCAAGAGAATCTGAGCGCGCTGGTTCGAATCACCGCTCAGCCGCCGATATTTTCTCCCCCTCCACTAGACCTTGAGTGGTAGTCTGGACACTAGTCATTCGGATGAGACGATAAACCGAGTTCCCGTATGCAGCATGCACTTAGCGCACGTAAAAGAACCCACGTCAACAAAAGGGTTGTTCCTGGCCAAAATTATGTAGAAAAATTCACTTCGATAGGAAAAACAAATAAAACTGCACGCAGGGAAAAAAGAAAGGGAGGGGGGTGGGGAGGGGGGGCGCTGTTGTATAGCGACGCGCTCTCCCTGGGGAGGGCAGCCCGAATTTCACACAGAAAAATCTGTTGTGATAAAAAAATTTAAAAAAATACACATACAAATACACATTGAAATCATGCGTTTTCTCGGCTGAAAACTACAATCTACAAAATCATAACACGGTCTGTGACTAAGAAGGCGTTGGGGGAAACAGTTATTGCCGTAAATTGCTACAATGACAATTCATCATGAAATACAAATCAGGTCTGATCAGTGACAAATAATTCTAATCAGGACACGGTATGCACGTGGTGCATTGTGCGAACGTCATGTGTTCATTAGTTGCTTGGATAGCTACAACGAAATTTAATAACATAGATGTTTGGTAAACAAGAGATTTGTATTTTTCTGATCTGAACTCATTTTTTGAAATTTTTTCTTTAAAAAAAAGGAGAAAAAAAAAGAGTAGAAGGAAGGAAAAGAGAGAGAGAATGAGAGAGAGAGACGGGGGACAGAGAGGGAAAGACAGACAGACAGACAGAAAAATACAAAGTTGAAGGAGGGAAATGAGAGAGAAATAGAGAGAGATAGAAAGAGAAAGAGAGAGAGGGGGGGGGGGTACAGAGACAGAAAAATACAAATTTGAAGGATTGTAAGCGAGAGAGAGACAGAGAAAGAGAGAGAGAGAGATACAGACAGACAGACAGAAAGACAGGCAGACAGACAGAAAGACAGACAGACAGAGACAAACATATAAAGAGACAGATACAGTGACAGAAACATACACTTATAATAACACACGCTCACGTGCGCACGCACGCACGCACACACACACACGACACACACACACACACACACACACACACACACACACACACACACACACACACACACACACACACACACACACACACACACACCACACCACACCCCACACCACACACACACACACACACACACACACACACACACACACACACGACACACCAGGACACACGACACACACACGCACACACACGACACTCAAGCGACACATACTAAGACAAGAACAAAGAGATAGAAACAGGGTGAAAGAGAGAAAGGGAGAGAGAGAGAGAGGGGGGGGGGGGGATCAGAGACAGAGATGAGACCATCACCACCATCACCATCACTATCAACATCCTCTACTTTGACATCAGTTACGCTCAAAACGGAAGCATTCACCAAATCAGTACACCATACATAATAATCCCTGCCTAGAAGCCAGCCGTTCCCTGTGTCAAACACCAACCAGAGCAAGCGCTTCTCATTTCGTCGAGACAAATACGGATAGACTCCTCTCAGCGAAGGGGTATGAGTATCAAGCAGAAAGGAAGTCATATCGACAGAATAGCAAACACCACAGGGGGCGGGGCGGGGGGTGGGGTGGGGGGGGGGGGGGGGGGGGGGGGGGCAGAGGGGGCGCCTTTTACCTGGCTTCTATATTCAGTTCACACACACACACACACACACACACACACACACACACACACACACACACGAGCTCTATCAGCAGCACAAAAAAGGCAAACTCTGAATGTGACGGATTCGCGCTGAGAGAAGAAAAACAAGTTTTCTCATGTTCAAAGTAATTGTTGGACACACACACACACACACACACACACACACACACACACACACACACACACACACACACACACACACACACACACACACACACACACACACACACACACACACACACACACACACACACACACACACACACACACACACACACACACACGAGCTCTATCAGCAGCACAAAAAAAGACAAACTCTGAATGTGACGGATTCGCGCTGAGAGAAGAAAAACAAGTTTTCTCATGTTCAAAGTAATTGTTGAACACACACACACACACACACACACACACAGACACACACACACACACACACACACACACACACACACACGAGCTCTATCAGCAGGACAAAAAAGGCAAACTCTGAATGTGACGGATTCGCGCTGAGAGAAGAAAAACAAGTACGTTTTCTCATGTTCAAAGTAATTGTTGGACTTGGTGGTGCAGATTTATCATCTTTTTTTGGGGGGTGGGGGGAGGGGTCGGGTGGGTATCGGTGGGGGGGGGGGGGATCGGAGGGGGGTGCACGGTTTATATGTATGTATGTATAATTTTTTATGTATAAAGATTATGCACACATGCTTGATGGGTATGTGCCATTGCAGGTATTGATGCGGAACGGTAACTTTTACCTGTGTGTTATGTTCGCGTGTCTGTTTCTGTCGATCATATTTTTATATCCAGATTCTTTTTTTTTTTTTCCTTTTTTTTTCGGGGGGTGGGGGTGGGGAGGAGGAGTGGATGGGCCCGGAGATATCACACTGTTTTATAATTCAACCTATCTTCCCTTTACGGCTGTGTGGAGGACCTGGTGCCAGCTGCATTGCTTGGTTCTAACTTTTTGACAGTAACACCTGACTAAATGCCTACGTTGACCGAACTACAGCCATTGGTCAGTTCCATACTACACACAGTTAGTAGCGGGTTACGACACGTAGGCCCAACACTCGGCTTATATCACAGATTGACATAAGTTTACATTTGGGCCAACAGAAAAGTGAGAGCTGTATTATCAATGGTTTTTCCAGTCAATGGGAAACCATTTACAGCTTAGTCTGTGAAGGACTATGACTCTCAAACTAGGAGGCAAAATTGCACTGGCTCTTAGTGCTGCAGCCTTGTG
>NC_134885.1:36728330-36735200 GCF_041734735.1 Babylonia areolata | reverse complement strand
CATCGGGAAAAAATTTGGGGTTTAAAAATTTGCCCTTTAAAAATCAAGGTCAATTTTTTTAAACAAAATTATTTTCTGCACGAAAAAAATTTTTCTCTTTAAAAAGCCCATTAGAAAAAAAACTATCTTCTTCCCAGCCTCGGCTTTTCATTTCGGGGGCATCACAAACTTTTAAGGGTTGTTATTGTCAGTCTTTAAAAACGCTTTTCCCAATTTCACCTTTTCCCCCAAAACCATTTTCTTAAACCACCCTCGGCGTCACGTCTTTTTGTTATCCCCAAACTTCATAATGATTTTAAAGGTTGTTTTTTTAAACAGTTTTTTGTCTCTTCCCGTTACAAAAAAACCATCTTTTTTCACCAGCCTGGGGCCTTCACAGTCGTTTTTAACCCAAAAAAATTCTTTAATGACTTTTTAGGTCATGTTTTTTCAAAAAAGACTTTTCCCATCCCCACAAGCTTGCGGGGAATGGGTGATGACCTAGGGGGTTTAAACGCGTCCACCTGGGGAACCCGAGAATCTGAGCGCGCTGGTTCAAATTCCCCGCTCACCCGCTGATTTTTTTCTCCCCCTCCACTTGACCTTGGGGGTAGTCTGGCGCTATTTCATTCGGATGAGACGAAAAACCGGGGTTCCGTAGGGAAAGCTCACTTAGCGCAGTAAAAAAACCCCCACGTAAAACCAAAAGGGTTGTTCCGGGCCCAAAAAAAAATTTTGTAAAAAAAAATCACTTCGATAGAAAAAAACAAATAAAACTGCACGCAGGGAAAAAAAAAAGAAAGGGGGGGGGGGGGGGGGGGGGGGGGGGGGGAGGGGGCCTTTTTGTTTAGCGACGCGTTTCTCCCTGGGGGGGGGCCCCCAGCTCAAATTTCACACAGAAAAATTTTTGGGAAAAAAAATTTTAAAAAAAAATTACACATACAAATACACATTGAAATCATGCTTTTTTCTCGGTAAAAACAAAAATTACAAAATCATAACACGGTCTGTGCCTAAGAAGGCTTTGGGGGGGAAAACATTTTATTCCCAAAAAATTTGCTAAAATGAAAATTTATCATGAAATACAAATCGGGGTTGATCGTGACAAATAATTAAAAATCAGGACACGGTTTTCCCACTTTGGGGCTTTTTGGCAAAACTTTCTGTGTTCTTTTGTTGCGGGGTTAGCTACAACGAAATTTAATAACTTAGATGTTTGGTAAAAAAAAGAAATTTGTTTTTTTTCTGATTAAAAACTCTTTTTTTGAAATTTTTTCTTTAAAAAAAAGGGGAAAAAAAAAGAGTAAAAAGGGGGGGAAAAAGAGGGGGGAATGGAGGGGGGGGGGGGGAAGAGGGGGAAAAGGGGCAGACAGATAAAAAAAATTACAAAGTTAAAGGGAAAAAGGAAATGAGAGAGAAAGAGGAGAGAGAAAAGGAGGAAAGAAGAAAAGAGGGGGGGGGGGGGGGGGGACAGAGACAGAGACGAAAAAATACAAATTTGAAAAATTTGAAAGCGAGAGGGGAGAGAGAGAGAGGAGGGGGGAGAGGGAGAGGGGAGGACAAGAGAGGGGAGAGGGGAGAGATACAGACAGAAAAGACAGAAAAGAAAAGGACGGGACAGACAGGACGGAAAACCCTTATAAAGGCAGATACGTGACAGAAACTTACATTTTATAATATACCGCTCACTTTGCGAAAGCACACACACACAAAAAACACACAAAACACGGACACACCACCCCACACCACAGAAACCACACAGACACACCCCAACACACACACACACACACACACCCAACCACACCACCCAGAGGTGGGGAGATAAGTGTTAGTATATGCAAGTTTTTTATTCAAACGTTTTATTACGAGCAAATGCTCTAGAATGTTATCAGTGCCCTTTTGTTTCAATGGTTGTAAAAATTTTTCTTTTTCCTGTATTAATTTTGTTTGTCCTTGTGGGAAATCCATTGTTTGGATTTTGTGGTCTGACAATTTAAAAAATTTCGACTTCGCTTTTCCCCAACACACAACAGGGGCCCCACAGACCACAGGACACGGGCCAAAAACAGACACAAAAGAAAACCCACAGACACAACCCGACACACAGGCACACAACACACACACACACACACACCACACACAAAACACACGACACAAACCCGGACCAACACAAAACACGCCCCAAAAAAAGACACTCAAGCGACACATACTAAGACAAGAAAAAAGAGATAGAAAAAAGGGGGGAAAGGAGAAAGGGAGAGAAAACGGGGGGGGGGGGAATGGGGCAAAAGAAGAGATGGACCATCACCCCATACCAATCCTAAACAACATCCCCCTTTCTTTTACATCAGTTACGCTCAAAACGGGGAAAATTCACCCAAAACAGTACCCCCATACTTTTTAATCCCTTTCCTTGAAAACCAGCCATTCCCTGTGTCAAACACCAACCCGAGAAAAACGCTTTCATTTTTGTCGAGACAAATTTGGAATTTGGGCTCCTCTCAGCGAAGGGGTTTTTAAATATCAAGCGAAAGGAAAATAAAATCGACAGAAAAAAAAAAACCCCCGGGGGGGGGGCGGGGGGGGGGGGTGGGGGGGGGGCAGAGGGGGGGCCTTTTTTCCCGGTTCCCATATTAGTTCACACAAAACACACACACACACACACACACCCCACACCACACACACACCCAACCACACAAACACACACAAAACACCAACACCCCACCAAACACGAGCTCTATCGCAGCACAAAAAAAGAAAAACTTGAATGGGACGGATTCGCCCCTGAGGGGAAGAAAAACAAAGTTTTATAAAGTTCAAAAGTTTAAATTTTTGGACCCCACCCACACAACACCCACAAGACAAACACCAAAACACACACACAGACACCCGACCACACACAAACACACAACCCCCACACACACACCACACACCACCTCACCCCAAACACACACAACCCCAAAAGAGCTCTATCAGCAGCACAAAAAAGGCAAAATTTGAAAGTGACAGATTCGCGCTGAGAGAAGAAAAAAAAAGTTTTCTCAGTTCAAAAATAATTTGGACACACCCCAAAACACACACAAAACACACACACAACACACACACACACAACAACAACACAACCCCACACGAGCTTTTATCAGGGAGGACAAAAAAGGCAAACTCTGAAAGTGCGGATTCGCGTGAGAGAAAAAAAAAAAGTACGTTTTCTAAAGTTTAAAAATTAATTGTTGGACTTGGTGGTGCAGATTTATCATCTTTTTTTGGGGGGGGGGGGGGGGTCGGGTTGGGGTTTCGGTGGGGGGGGGGGGGGGTCGGAGGGGGGGGGTTTCACGGTTTATGTATGGATGTATAAAATTTTTTTTGTATAAAGATTTGCACACATGCTTGATGGGTATGTGCCATTGCAGGTATTTTTGCCGGGAAAAGGAAATTTTACCTTTTGTGTTATGTTCGGTGTTGTTTCTGTCGATCAAATTTTTTTATCCAGATTCTTTTTCTTTTTTTCCTTTTTTTTTTGGGGGGGGGGGGGGGTGGGGAGGAGGGTGGATGGGCCCGGAGATATCACCCCTGTTTTTAAAATTTAACCCTTTTTTCCCCTTTTCGGCTGTGTGGAGGACCTGGTGCCAGCTGCATTGCTTGGTTCTAACTTTTTGCAGTTAAAAACCTGATAAATGCCTACGTTGGGCCGGAAATACGCCTTTTGGGCGTTCCAAAACTAACCCCAGTTAGTAGCGGGGTTTCGGAACGTAAAGGGCCCCCCACTCGGCTTATTTCACAGATTGAAATTTTAAATTTTTTTTTTGGGCCCAAAAGAAATTGGGGAGCTTTATTTTCAATTTGGGTTTTTTCCCGTCAAAAGGGGGAAAAAATTTACAGCTTTTGGGTTTTGAAGGACTATGACTCTCAAAATAGGAGGCAAAAATTTCAAATGGGTCTTAGTGCTGCAAACTTGGGGGCTAGTTGGCCTTTTGGGGGCCATCCCCAAAGTCGCCCGTCCCAAAACCCTCTTGGGAGAAGTGGGGGTGTACTTGGGCAAAAAAACTTCCCTATCATCAAATTCTAGCCCCAAAAAAACGGGGGAAAAGCAGTTGCCCCCTTGCGGGTTTGATGGTCATTTGTCGGCCCCGGGCTGACTATCATAAATAATATAAAAAGACCCCCTAGGCTTTCCGTTTTGAGCAATGCAGCTGGCTCTGCAGCGTTTCGCTGCCTTCATCGCAGAGACTGGAGTGTCCATCTGACGGACGGTTGAGACAACAAAAGAAGAAAAAGAAGAAGAAAAGAAGAAGAAGAAAAAAGAAGAAGAAAAAGAGGAGGGGAGGAGGAGGAGGAGGGGGAAAGGGGGAAAAAAGAAGAGAAAAAAGAAGAGGTGTAAAAAAGGGAAAGAAGAAGAGGAGGAGGGGGAAAGGAAGTAAAAAGGGGAAGATAAAGAAAAAGGTTTTTAGGGGGGAAAGGAAGAAGAAGAAGAGGGGGAAAGGAGGGGGACTTTGGAAGAAAAGAAGAAAAGAAGATGATGATGTGATGATGATGATGATGATGAGGAAGAAGAAAAAGAAGCGGGGTTAACAGAAGCAGAAGCAGAAGAAAAAACAAAAAACAACAACAACAAAATAACAAGAAGAAGAAGGGGAAAGAAAAAAAACAACAACAAAAAACAAAAACAAGAAGAAAGAAGAAAAAAAGAAGAAGAAGAAGAAGAAAAAGAAGAGGTGTAGGAAGATGGAAGAAGAAAAAAGAAGAAGAAAAAAGAAGAAAGGAAAAAGGGAAAAAAGAAAGAAGAAGAAAAGGGAAAAAAGAAGAAAAAGAAGAAGAAAAAGGGAAACCCTGTGAATGTGCTCTAAAAAATTTTTGGGCCCACCCACAGAATTCATCCACGTTTATTTAAACGTTTTTCCGTTTGTCGCAAAACAAAACACCACACACCACAAAACACACACACACACAAAACACACAACAATTCCTCTGTCAACACAGCATGTGACTGTTTCTCTGGGTCTTACTGATCCCAGGATTTTTCCCTTTTGTAAAAGGGAAACCCAAACATGGAGACAGCCTTCCCCTTTAAAAGAGATCCCCCATGGCCATCACCATCCCCCCCATCACCCATCATCACCATTATCACCATCTCTCACCATCCACTTCCCCTCAATATCCCCATCCCCTTTATCATCACCATCCCCTTCATCATCACTATCCCCATCATCACCCGCCATCACCATCGTCATCACCTAAACCATACCATCCCCCATAAACCATCACTTCACCACCCACCACATCTTTTCACCATCAAAAATCATCGCCATCCCATCGTCATCCCCCATCCCCAATCCCCCCCCCATCGCCTTAAACCATCACTATCACCATCACCACCCTTAAATCACCTCCCCAATCATCTTCCCAATCACCATCCCCATCATCATCACCATCCCCATCATCATCTCCATCACCCATTTTTTAAATCACCATTTCATCTTTCATCCCCATCATCATCACCATCGCCATCACCTCCCCATCCCATTACTTCGCATAAACCTTTATCATCAGCATCAGCATCAGCTCCCCTTTTCCCCCTTCTTCATCCCCCACCGCCCCATTATCACCATCATCATCATCATCCCATCTAATTGTATACCATTGTTATCATCACCATCTTCACACCATCACTATCCCCCCATCACCATCAAACACTATCACCCCATTATAATCACCTCCCCCTCTCTTTAAACCATCATAATCTTCATAAACACATATCAATTGTTTCACCATCACCCATTCTATCCCCCTTCACTCCCCCTTCATCTCACTTTTAAACCATCACCATCACAATCGCCATAAATCATCACCATCGCCTTTCATCATCCCCATCACCATAAACCAAAATCATCCCCTTTCACTATCCCCATCATCATCCCCTCCCCATCACCACCACCCATAATCTTTTACCTTTTTTAAACATCACCACGCCTCATCATCAACCTCATCATCCCCCAATCGCCATCCCCACCCCCATCCCCATCGCCTGGCCCCTTTCCCCATCATCTTTCATCATTACCATCCCCTCCCCATAAATTTCCCCAATTATCTCGTCTTTCCTTTTCCCAAATCTTTTCCCCCATGGAACTAGAGATTGAGGGGGACCAGATACTATCTTTCGGCGGGGAAAACAACGGGTGGTTTTTAAAGGGGACACAAAACAGACAAAAAAGGGGACGACAGACGGTTTGGACAGATAGACAGAAAAACCAAAAAACCAAAACAAAAAACAAAAAAGAGTGTTATAGACAAAAAAGGGTATAGGGGTTTTATAGAGACAGATACGGGAAGACAGAAAAAAAGGGACAGACACGCGGACAGACAGGAAAGGCCTTTTCCCCAAACAAACTCGAGAGGGGGCTAAAAACCCATAGCCCGCTTTAGCGGTTATAGAAAAGACAGACAGACCGAGGAACAGACATAAATACGAAAACCCGGACGGGACAGACAGACCCCAAAAAACTGGAGTGCGAGACAGAGGGGAGAGAGACAGGGGGGAGAGAGACAGGGGAGAGAGAGGCCGGGGGAGAGAGGACGGGGAAAGGAGAGAACGGGGGAGAGAGACGGGGGGGAGAGAGAAGGGGAGGGGGAGGGAGAAAAACAAGGGAGAGGGGGACAGGGGAGAGGAGCCCAGGGGAGAGAGACGGGGGAAGAGGGGGACAGAGGGGGAGAGATAAGGGGGGGGAGGAACGGGGAGAGGAAGGGGGGGAGAGACAGGGGAGAGAGACAGGGGGAAAGGAGACAGAGGGGGAGAGGGGACAGGGGAGAGAGACAGAGAGGAGAGAGACAGGGGAGAGAGAAGGGGGAGAGAGACAGGGGAGAGAGACAGAGAGGAGAGAGACAGGGGAGAGAGAC
>NC_134885.1:36713330-36715830 GCF_041734735.1 Babylonia areolata | reverse complement strand
ACAGATAAGGCAGCCAGACAACAAACAGAACATCTGCTGCAGTCTTGCCCGCTCCACCAAGCGCTCCGAGAGAAAACCTGGCCCGATCTAATCCCAGCGGCCCGGAAGCTCTACGGAGGACTGGAGGACCTGCGACGTACTGCCGCCTTCGTCGAGGAGATGGGGGAATCCATCTGATAAATGACGAGCGAGACAACAACATTTCCGAAGATGCACAGGTTTGCCGGTGTTAACCCTATAGTATAGCTCTTCGAAGAACCATTGATTACGAACCACACTATCACCTTTCGTGCACAACTTTTGATTTCTATCGTTTTTAGAAATGTATCTATAGTTTGCAGAAAAATATATTCAAGTGTTACGTGAAGAGTATTGCGTGTTGTGAATAACGAGAAGAAGGAAAAGAAGAAGACTGGATGAATGAATGAATGAATGAATGAATGAATAATTTTTTATTCATACAGCGCTTTCCCTCGACTTAAAGCGCATCCAACAACACGCGTTGTATGAATAAGGAACAAGAATTCGTAATGTAAAAAAAAAAAAGACCATAAAACGTTAAAATACAAATTCGCTTTAAAAAAAACTGCTGAAAAATAACAACGTGTAACATCGGTTACAGCTCAACACACCTCATCTGGGACAGTTCGGACAGTTCTCAGACGAAAAAGGACAAACCAAACTGAACGATGATGTGATTTCTCCGCCCAAAGTTACAGCTTGAATCCAGTTCCGGAAGGGTAACAAGTGTAACGCTTTCCGCTAAGCAAGCAAAAGTTGGGTTGTTTTTGGGTTTTTTTACAAAATATCCATGAACAGGCCAACATCACGAAAGACTTCCTCTGTCACGGCTACAGTTCCATGAAATTATACACCAACCTTTCTGCACCCTTTTGCCGTATACTAATTTTATCACAGGTTGACATAAGCTTACAGTTGGGCCAACAACAAGTTGAGAGCTGTATGATCAACGATTTCTCCATCAAATGCGATGGGAATTCATTTACAGCTTAGTCTTTTGTGAAGGACTATGACTCTCAAACTAGGAGGCAAATTTTGCACTGGCTCTTAGTGCTGCAGCCTTGGGGGCTAGTTGGCCTTTGGAAACCATCCCAACGCCTTTTGGCCGGGCGAGTGGAGATGTAACTTGGGCAAGACACTCTCCACTATAGTTAAATTCTAGCCCAGACGGTCGGCACAGCAGTTGCCTCCTTTGCTGTTTTGATGGTCATGGTCGGACACGACTAACTATCATGCAATAATACACGCTGACTGTTCCACCAACTAAAGTCAGCAAACAACGTCGTTTGGGACTCGACTGACAATCAGTTCCGTCAATCCAAAAACTGGTTCTCGACAGTTGATATCAAATTCTAATCCCTGATCTGAAGTGAAATATAGACAGTTATCCACCACCGTGGTTGTGTTTAGGGGGGTGGGAGGGGAGGGGGGCAAGGAATGAGCCGTTGAGACGGTGGATGATGGAGCAGCAATATAGATAGATATAAAGACAGATAGATAGATGTATATATATATATATATATATATATATATATATATATATATGTTTATACATATCTACATCTTCATCATCATGTGGGAGGGGAGGGGGGCAAGGAATGAGCCGTTGAGACGGTGGATGATGGAGCAGCAATATAGATAGATATAAAGACAGATAGATATGTATATACATTTTTTTATACATATCTACATCTTCATCATCATCATAAACTAAATGAGTAAACAAATGAATGAATACATACTCACCCATCACCAAAGCCTGCACTGTTCCACGCAGTACAACAGCACCGCAAGATGTGTGAGTTCCCATACATACAACAACTAGTTGTCGTCAAGGGGAAAAGAAAAAGACAACTTTTTGGAGAGAGGCGTTCCACAGCAGACGAACGATACAGAGTCCTGGGCTTCATCTCACAGCTCACACAGCTTGCAACAGCGGCTGTGCGGAATTTATCTACGCCACGAACACACTAAGCTGTGTCATCAGTGATTGGACCACGTTGCACAGCGTCAGTTAAAGGGAGAAGAAAAAATATATATCTATGTCAATAATGATCATATGATCATATATATATATATACATATGATATACATATATAAATCTTAATAATGATATAAAAGAAAAAAGCAATAATTGTGCTGTAGCTCATCACGGATGCACGCCAAGAAACAGAAATAAAAAGGCAGTCCGGATTATTTTCATTCCTGGGATGGCGACAAACTTTGTGAATGGTAAAAAAAAAGAAAAAAAAGAAAAGAAAATCATCACCACATTGTTGCTGTACGCGCGCGCACGCCTTCACACACGCATGCACAGAGAGAGAGAGAGAGGGAGAGAGAGAGAGACAGAGAGAGAGAGAGAGAGGATGAAACTGCTGATCCAACCACACGACACGTTGCACCATACGAGCCAGCCACATTGCTTTTTTTCAAGTGCAGTTGTGAAATGACCTTTTGTTGCACATCCCAGAACAATAAT
>NC_134885.1:36700830-36703330 GCF_041734735.1 Babylonia areolata | reverse complement strand
GTGTAGCATGGATCTGAAATGAGATCTGTGTCGCATGGATCTGAAATGATTGCTGAAATGAGATATGTGTAGCATGGATCTGAAATGAGATCTGTGTAGCATGGATCTGAAATTATTTCGGAAATGAGATCAGTGTAGTAGGGATCTGAAATGATTGCTGAAAAGAGATCTGTGTAGCATGGATCTGAAATGAGATCAGTGTAGCATGGATCTGAAATGATTGCTGAAATAAGATCAGTGTAGCATGGATCTGAAGTGTAAGAACTACCTTCTGTGTATTTCTAATCAAGTGGCGTGACTGATTTTGTTGAACACAGAATAACGCCCATCCCAAAATGAAGTTGTCCAGAAAAAAACAACAAAAAAACCAGCTACAGAAGAATGGTGACTGTCATCTGCCCTGTAATAAGCTCAGTCATTAACCCTGCAGTGAGGTAAAGGTCCTTCATTGACGATCGCTTTCGTCACCACGAGCAGCAATCAAGGGGTTAATTATTTTCATCATTTACTGGATACCTATCCGCCCGTTCACTGCTCTGTTGTGTGTTCATTCGTTTTCCGTCGTTGGGTCATTGCTGGTTGGTTGTTTAGTGTATTTATAGTATGATGAGGAAGGTTACAGAATGGTTAACTCTCTCCATACGAACGGCGAAAGAGACGACGTTAACAGCGTTTCACCCCAATTACAACCATCAAAATATTACAAGCGGAAGGCTCTTACACTGAAGAGGTGAATGTTGACAAAGAATACCACAATTCTGACGACGGAAGCTAAAGGTTGGGTCATTCAGACACCCACTGGACATCCGAGGGGTCTGTGTAGAGGAGAAGAGAGGACTGACCGCACTGAGTGAGTTAAGACGTACATCTGCCAAAACAGAGAATCCACGAGGATGTGGGTTCGAATCCCGCCCTTGTCCTTTCTCCTAAGGTTGACTGGAAAATCAAACTGAGTGTTCAGTCTTTCGGATGAGACGGTATACCGAGGTCCCGTGTGCAGCACGCACTTGGCACTCTGAAAAAAAAATAATAAAGAACCCATGGTAACAAGAGTGTTGTCCTCTGGCAAAAATTCTGTAGAAAAAAAATTCACTCTGATAGGTACACAAATATATATGCATATAGGCACTCAAGGCCTGACTAAGCGCGTTGGTCTATGCTGCTGGTCAGGCATCTAGCTAGCTAAGCAGATGTTGTCTAGCGTATATGGATTTGTCCGAACGCAGTGACGCTTTCTTGGAGAAACTTTAACTGGAATCAGAAGCTGAAACTGTAAAGTCTGTTCTCAAAGGGTATGCATTTACAATTTTCAACTTTTTTTTTTTCAGACAAGTAAAGGAAGTATATCTTCTTTGACGGGCGCAATAGCCGAGTGGTTAAAGCGTTGGACTGTCAATCTGAGGGTCCCGGGTTCGAATCACGGTGACGGCGCCTGGTGGGTAAAGGGTGGAGATTTTTACGATCTCCCAGGTCAACATATGTGCAGACCTGCTAGTGCCTGAACCCCCTTCGTGTGTATATGCAAGCAAGCAGAAGATCAAATACGCACGTTAAAGATCCTGTAATGCATGTCAGCGTTCGGTGGGTTATGGAAACAAGAACATACCCAGCATGCACACCCCCGAAAACGGAGTATGGCTGCCTACATGGCGGGGTAAAAACGGTCATACACGTAAAAGCCCACTCGTGTGCATACGAGTGAACGCAGAAGAAGAAGAAGATATCTTCTTCAACCCCGCAGTGTCCTAGTCTTGGGCACTACTGATGATTCGGCAACCAGTTCTCTCCATCTCTGCCTCTTCCTCATCTCTCTCTCTCTCTGGCCTTGCTCAGTTTTCAGTTTCAGTTTCAGTTTCTCAAGGAGGCGTCACTGCGTTCGGACAAATCCACATTCGCTACACCACATCTGCTAGGCAGATGCCTGACCATCAGCATAACCCAACGTGTTTGTCAGGCCTTGAAGTGCATGCTCATATAATTGTGTACCAGTCAGAGTGAGTGGATTTCTTTGTACATAATTTCGCCAGAGGACAACACTCTCGTTGCCATGGTTTCCGTTTTTCAGTGCGCCAAGTGCGTGCTGCACACGGGACCTCGTTTTATCGTCTCATCCGAAAGACTAGACGCTCAGTGCGATTTTCTACAGTCAAACTTGGGAGAAAGGGCGAGAGCGGGATTCGAACCCACACCCTCACGGATTCTCTGTATTGGCAGCTGAGCGTCTTAACCACTCTGTCACCTTCCTCATTGTTCAGTCTCAGGCATGTCTATTCTGGGATGTTGGCCTCCTCCCATCTCTACTTTTTTTTTCTTTCTGTCTTTCTGTCCTTCATTGTACCGTTTCTCTCTTGGCTCCCCAAGAAACTGCCGTACGGCGAACTCCAACATAGCAAGCGCTCCCATGGAGGCCAAAAGAAGCGCTTCAAAGACACTCTGAAAGCTTCTCTGAAGGCCTTCAACATCAGCCACGACACATGGGAGCTGAATGCAATGGACAGAC
>NC_134885.1:36688330-36695830 GCF_041734735.1 Babylonia areolata | reverse complement strand
CGGAGAGGAGGGGAGGGGGGAGTGTGGGATGGGGGTTAGTTAGACAAACGGGGTGGAGAAGGGGGGTGAAGTGTGGGATGGGGGTTAGTTAGACAAAGGGGGTGGAGAAGGGGGGTGAAGTGTGGGATGGGGGTTAGTTAGACAAAGGGGGTGGAGGGGGGTGAAGTGTGGGATGGGGGTTAGTTAGACAAAGGGGGTGGAGGGGGGTGAAGTGTGGGATGGGGGTTAGTTAGACAAAGGGGGTGGAGGGGGGTGAAGTGTGGGATGGGGGTTAGTTAGACAAAGGGGGTGGAGAAGGGGGGTGAAGTGTGGGATGGGGTTAGTTAGACAAACGGGGTGGAGAAGGGGGGTGAAGTGTGGGATGGGGGTTAGTTAGACAAAGGGGGTGGAGAAGGGGGGTGAAGTGTGGGATGGGGGTTAGTTAGACAAAGGGGTGGAGAAGGGGGGGGGTGAAGTGTGGGATGGGGGTTAGTTAGACAAACGGAGAGGGGGGAGGGGGGGAGTGTGGGATGGGGGTTAGTTAGACAAAGGGGGTGGGGGGAGGGGGGTGAAGTGTGGGATGGGGGTTAGTTAGACAAAGGGGTGGAGAAGGGGGCTGAAGTGTGGGATGGGGGTTAGTTAGACAAAGGGGCGGAGAAGGGGGGTAAAGTGTGGGATGGGGGTTAGTTAGACAAAGGGGTGGAGAAGGGGGGTGAAGTGTGGGATGGGGGTTAGTTAGACAAAGGGGCGGAGAAGGGGGGTAAAGTGTGGGATGGGGGTTAGTTAGACAAAGGGGCGGAGAAGGGGGGTAAAGTGTGGGATGGGGGTTAGTTAGACAAAGGGGTGGAGAAGGGGGGTGAAGTGTGGGATGGGGGTTAGTTAGACAAAGGGGTGGAGAAGGGGGCTGAAGTGTGGATGGGGGTTAGTTAGACAAAGGGGCGGAGAAGGGGGGTGAAGTGTGGGATGGGGGTTAGTTAGACAAAGGGGTGGAGAAGGGGGGTGAAGTGTGGGATGGGGGTTAGTTAGACAAAGGGGGTGGAGAAGGGGGGTGAAGTGTGGGATGGGGGTTAGTTAGACAAAGGGATGGAGAAGGGGGGTGAAGTGTGGGATGGGCGTTAGTTAGACAAAGGGATGGAGAAGGGGGGTGAAGTGTGGGATGGGGATTAGTTAGACAAAGGGGGGAGAGAGGGGGGTGAAGTGTGGGATGGGGATTAGTTAGACAAAGGGGTGGAGAAGGGGGGTGAAGTGTAGGATGGGGGTTAGTTAGACAAAGGGGTGGAGAAGGGGGGTGAAGTGTGGGATGTGGGTTAGTTAGACAAACGGGGGAGAGAGGGGGGTGAAGTGTGGGATGGGGATTAGTTAGACAAAGGGATGGAGAAGGGGGGTGAAGTGTGGGATGGGGGTTAGTTAGACAAACGGGGTGGAGAAGGGGGGTGAAGTGTGGGATGGGGGTTAGTTAGACAAACGGGGTGGAGAAGGGGGGGGGGTGAAGTGTGGGATGGGGATTAGTTAGACTAAGGGGGTTGGGGGGGGGGGGGGGGTATTGGAAGGGGAAATGATTCCGAGAGAAAAAGAAGGAGGGAGGATTGTAAAAAAAAAAAAAAAAAAAAAAAAAAAAAAAAGATAATAATAACAATAATAATAATAATAATAATAATAATAATAATAATAATATTTATATTTATATTGCGCTGAATCTTGTGCAGAGACAAGTCTAAGCGCTTTCACACCAGTCATTCACACGCATGCATAACTCAAACTGAAGAAACTGAAGACAAGAAAGAGGGAGGGGAGGGAGGCTACCTTGTGAAGAGATGGGTTTAAAGGCCAGACTTGAATGCGGAGCACTGACAAAGCGAAAGAGGAAGTTCATTCCAAATGCAAGGTCCAGAGACAGAGAAAGAACGGCGTCCAACAGTAGTGTTTGAATCTGGGTATGCGTAAACAGAGTGGTTCCGAAGCTGATCGTAGAGAGCGAGATGGAGTGTAGAGGTGAAGGCAGCCACAAACATAGGATGATAATAATAATAATAATAATAATAATAATAATATATGATAGTCAGTCGTGTCCGACTATGACCATCATAACAGCAGAGGAGGCAACTGCTGTTCCGACTATTTGGGCTAGAATTTGATTATAGTGGAGAGTGTCTTGCCCAAGTTACATCCCCACTCTCTCGGCCAAGAGGGTTTTAGGACAGTCGGCGTTGGGATGGTTCCAAAAGGCCAACCAGCCCACAAGGCTGCAGCTTTAAGAGCCAGTGCAATTTTGCCTCCTAGTTTGAGAGTCATAATCTTTCACAAAAGACTAAGCTGTAAATGGTTTCCCATTGACTGGAGAAACCATTGACAATACAGCTCTCACTTTGCTGTTGGCCCAAATTTAAACTTATGTCAATCTGTGATATAAGCCGAATTTTGAGCACAATAATAATAATAATAATAATAATAATAATAATAATAAACAACGAAGGAAGAAAAGGGGGGGGGGTGAGAAGTGGAGATGGGTAAAGGGGTAAAAAGAAAGAAAAAAAGCGGAAGGAGAGAAAGAAGGACTGGTTAGAAGAGTTGACTTGAAAAAGATTAAAAACAAAATAGAAAATAGAAATGAAGGAGGAAAGAAATGGAAAAAGAAAAGGAAGAATAGAGGGGGTGGGAATGGGAATGGGGGGGGGGTTATAGAGAAGGTGAAGAAGTGGGAGAGACAGACACAGAGAGAGAGAGAGAGAAGGACTGAGTTGAATGGGAAAATAATAATAGAAAATAGAAAAGAAGGAGGGAGGATTGTAAAAATAATAATTAAAAAAAAAAAACGAAGGAAGAACAGGGGGGCAGGGAGTGCGGGTCGGGAGGGGGTTAGAGAAGGGGAAGACGTGAAAATGAGTTTCAGTTTCAGTTTCAGTTGCTCAAGGAGGCGTCACTGCGTTCGGACAAACCATATACGCTACACCACATCTGCCAAGCAGATGCCTGACCAGCAGCGTAACCCAACCCGCTTATTCAGGCCTTGAGAAAAAAAAAAGCAAAAAAAAAAAAAAAAAAGAAAAGCGGGGGAATAAATAATAGATAAGCTTACATAAATAAATAAATAAATGAATAATAATTATAATATAGAAAAAGGTAGTAGTAATAATAATAGTAATAGTAATAAAATGATTAAAAAAAAAAAAATAAAAAAAATAAAATAAATAAAATAAATAAATAAATAAATAAATGAGAGAGAGAGAAAGGACTTATTAGGAGAGCTGACTGGAAAAGATTATAGATAAGAGAAAGGAAGGAAGGAGGGTTGAAAAACACACACACACAAGAGAGAGAGAGAGAGAGAGAGAGAGAGAGAGAGAGAGAGAGAGAGAGAGAGAGAAGGACTGGTTAGAAGAGCTGACTGGAAAAAAATAATAGATAAAAGATATTCGAAAGGAAGGAGGGAAGGTTGGGAGAAAAAAGGGGGAAGAATAGGGGCATGGAAAGGGGTTAGAGAAGGGAAAGACGTGGGAGAGAGAGAGAAAGAGAGAGAGGGGGGGACAGAGAGAGAGACAGAGAGAGAGAAGGACTGTTTAGAAGAGTTGACTGGAAAGAAATAACAGAAAAGAGAAAAGAAGGGGGGAGGAGGGGGGATTGTAAAAAAAAAAATAATAATAAAAAAAAAGGAAGGAAGAATAGGAGCGGGATGGGAGTGGGAGTGAGGGGGGGGGGCGGGGTTATAGAGAAGGGGGGAAAGTGGGAAGGAGTGACAGAAAGGACTGGTTAGAAGAGTTGACTGGGAAAAAAATGATAGAAAAGGAAAAAGAAGGAAGGAGGATTGTAAAAAAAATAATAAAAATGAAGGAAGAATAGTGGCAGGGAGTGAGGGGGGCGGGGTTATAGATGAAGGGGGGAAAGTGGGAAGGAGAGACAGAAAGAAAGACTGGTTAGAAGAGTTGACTGGGGGAAAAAAATGATAGAAAAGGAAAAAAAGAAGGAAGGAGGAATGGAAAAGAAAAGGAAGAATAGGGGTGGTGGGTAGGGTGGGGGAGGGGTGGGTGGAATGGGAGTGGGGAAGGGGTTAGAGAAGGGGGGGGAAGTGGGAAGGAGAGACAGAAAGAAAGACTGGTTAAGAGAGTTGACTGGCAAAAAAAAACAATAGAAAAGAAAAAAAGAAGGAAGGAGGACTGTAAAAAAAAAAATAAAAAATGAAGGAAGAATAGTGGCAGGGAGTGGGGATGGGGTGGGGGTATAGAGAAGGGGGGAAAGTGGGAAGGAGAGACAGAAAGAAGGACTGGTTAGAAGAGCTGACTGGGGAAAAAAATGATAGAAAAGGAAAAAAGAAGGAGGGAGGAAAGGAAAAGAAAAGGAAGAATAGGGGTGGTGGGTAGGGTGGGGGAGGGGTGGGTGGAATGGGAGTGGGGAAGGGGTTAGAGAAGGGGGGAAAGTGGGAAGGAGAGACAGAAAGAAGGACTGGTTAGAAGAGCTGAGTGGGAAAAAAATGATAGAAAAGAGAAAGAAAGGAGGGAGGGTTGGGGGGAAATGAAGAATAGTGGCGGGGGGGGGGGGAGGGTTTAATGGGGAGTGGGGAAGGGGTTAGAGAAGGGGGGAAAGTGGGAAGGAGAGAAACAGAAAGAAAGACTGGTTAAGAGAGTTGACTGGCAAAAAAGACAATAGAAAAGAAAAAAGAAGGAAGGAGGATTGTAAAAAAAAAAAATTTAAAAAATGAAGGAAGAATAGTGGCAGGGAGTGGGGATGTGGTGGGGGGTAGAGAAGGGGGGAGAGTGGGAAGGAGAGACAGAAAGAAGGACTGGTTAGAAGAGCTGAGTGGGAAAAAAATGATAGAAAAGAGAAAGAAAGGAGGGAGGGTTGGGGGGAAATGAAGAATAGTGGCGGGGGGGGGGGGGGGGGGTTAATGGGGAGTGGGGAAGGGGTTAGAGAAGGGGGGAGAGTGGGAAGGAGAGACAGAAAGAAGGACTGGTTAGAAGAGCTGATGGGGAAAAAATCAATAGAAAAGAAAAAAAGAAGGAGGGAGGATTGTAAAAAAAAAAAATAATAATAAAAAAAAGAAAAAGAAGGGAGAATAGTGGCAGGGAGTGGAGATTGGCAGGGGGTTATAGAGAAGGGGGAGAGTGGGAAGGAGAGACAGAAAGAAGGACTGGTTAAAAGAGTTGATGGGGAAAAAATAATAGAAAAGAAGGAGGGAGGGTTGGAAAAAAAAGGAAGAATATAGGCGGGGGCGGGGGGGTGGAATGGGGGGGGGGAGGGGTTAGAGAAGGGGGGAAAGTGGGAAGGAGAGAGACAGAAAGAAAGACTGTTAAGAGAGTTGACTGGGGAAAAAAAAAACAATAGAAAAAAAAGAAGGAAGGAGGACTGTAAAAAAATAATTTTAAAAAAAAGGAAGGGAGAATAGTGGCAGGGAGTGGGGATGGGGCGGGGTTATAGAGAAGGGGGGAAAGTGGGAAGGAGTGACAGAAAGAAGGACTGGTTAGAAGAGTTGACTGGGGAGAAAAAAAATGATAGAAAAGGAAAAAAGAAGGAGGGAGGAATGGAAAAGAAAAGGAAGAATAGGGGTGGTGGGTAGGGTGGGGGAGGGGTGGGTGGAATGGGAGTGGGGAAGGGGTTAGAGAAGGGGGGGGAAGGAGAGAGACAGAAAGAAAGACTGGTTAAGAGAGTTGACTGGGGGAAAAAAACAATAGAAAAGAAAAAAGAAGGAAGGAGGATTGTAAAAAAAAAAATAAAAATGAAGGAAGAATAGTGGCAGGGAGTGGGGATGGAGTGGGGGGTAGAGAAGGGGGAGACGTGGGAAGGAGAGAAACAGAAAGAAGGACTGGTTAAAAGAGTTGATGGGGAAAAAAATGATAGAAAAGTGAAAGAAAGGAGGGAGGGTTGGGGGGAAAATGAAGAATAGTGGTGGGGCGGGGGGTGGGGGGTGGAATGGGGGTGGGGAAGGGGTTAGAGAAGGGGGGGGGAGTGGGAAGGAGAGAAACAGAAAGAAAGACTGGTTAAGAGAGTTGACTGGGGAAAAAAATCAATAGAAAAGAAAAAAAAGAAGGAGGGAGGATTGTAAAAAAAAAAAAAAAAATGAAGGAAGAATAGTGGCAGGGAGTGGGGATGGGGTGGGGGGTAGAGAAGGGGGAGACGTGGGAAGGAGAGACAGAAAGAAGGACTGGTTAGAAGAGTTGACTGGGGAAAAAAATCAATAGAAAAGAAAAAAAAAGAAGGAGGGAGGATTGTAAAAAAAAAAAAAAAAATTAAAAAAAAAGAAAAAGAAGGGAGAATAGTGGCAGGGAGTGGAGATTGGCAGGGGGTTATAGAGAAGGGGGAGAGTGGGAAGGAGAGACAGAAAGAAAGACTGGTTAGAAGAGTTGATGGGGAAAAAAATAATAGAAAAGAAGGAGGGAGGGTTGGAAAAAAAAAGGAAGAATATAGGCGGGGGGTGGGGGGTGGAATGGGAGTGGGGAAGAGGTTAAAGAAGGGGGGAAAGTGGGAAGGAGAGAAACAGAAAGAAAGACTGGTTAAGAGAGATGACTGGAAAGAAAAAAAAACAATAGAAAAAAAAGAAGGAAGGAGGACTGTAAAAAAATAATTTTAAAAAAAGGAAGGGAGAATAGTGGCAGGGAGTGGAGATTGGCAGGGGGTTATAGAGAAGGGGGAGAGTGGGAAGGAGAGACAGAAAGAAAGACTGGTTAAGAGAGTTGACTGGGGAAAAAAAACAATAGAAAAGAAAAAAAAGAGGGAGGATTGTAAAAAAAAAAAAAAATAAAAAAAATTAAAAAATAAAAAAACGAAGAAGAAAAAGGAGAAGAAGGAAGAATAGGGGCAGGGAGTGGAGATTGGCAGGGGGTTATAGAGAAGGCGGGGAAAGTGGGAAGGAGAGAGACAGAAAGAAGGACTGGTTAGAAGAGCTGATAGAGAATAAAATAGAAGAAGAGAGAGAGAGAAAAAAAAAAGGGGGGGGGGAGGAGGACTGGTTAGAAGAGTTGATAGAGAATAAAACAGAAGAAGAGAGAGAGAGAGAGAAAAAAAAAAACGGGGGGGGGGGGGGGGGGGGGGAGGGGGGGAGGGGGGAGGGGGGGGGGGGGGTTGGGGGGAGGAGGAAGGCTTGGAAGAGTTTCGAAATGATTCGGAGAGAGAAGGAAGGAGGGACGGAGGGAGGGGTGGAAACAGAAAGAGACTGTAAACAACAGAAAGGACCGGAAACAGAAAAAAACCCAAAAAAAACCCAACTTAGCTCAGCATTTGTATTTGTATTTTGTATTTCTTTTTATCACAACAGATTTCTCTGTGTCAAATTCGGGCTGCTCTCTCCAGGGAGAGCGCGTCGCTACACTACAGCGCCACCCTTTTTTATCTTTTTTTTTTTTTTTTCCTGTGTGCAGTTTTTAATTGTTTTTCCTATCGAAGTGAATTTTTCTACAGAATTTTGCCAGGAACAATCTTTTTGTTGCCGTGGGTTCTTTTACGTGCACTTCGTGCATGCTGCACACGGGACCTCCGTTTATCGTTTCATCCGAATGACTAGCGTCCAGACCACCACTCATGGTCTAGTGGTGG
>NC_134885.1:36668330-36670830 GCF_041734735.1 Babylonia areolata | reverse complement strand
ACCACAGACCCCCCCCCCCCCCCCCCCCCACTGAACAACAGCTTCCCATCTGGATTCGTTCAGGCTGGAAGCCTAAACGAAATGAAAGCTGGCTGTCCCGAGAGAAAGGAAGAGACCTCCTCCTCCTCCTCCTCCTCCTCCTCCTCCTATCGTCAGTCCCAGTCCTGGACCAGCACCTGCAGTTTCTCTCCATTGATAAAGAAGACCGGTGAATGGAGACCGACGAGAAGAGAGAACGAAGAAAGAGAGACAGAGAGCAGCGATAGAGACAGCAAGCAGGAGTGGAGAACATTCATGACCCTTTCATCAATGGCTGGGAGGGTGGGGTTGGGAGCGGGGGGCTGGGGGGGGGGTGGAGGGGGGGGAGTTAGTGTGCCAGCAACCACGCTCTATCAAGTCTGGGCGACTCAGCAAAACATGGGCTAGGTCTCTGAGCCCAGCCGAACCGAACCGAACCGAGCGCGCACGAACAGGTATTGATCCGAGTTCTCCATGGCGAGGGGGGGGGGAGTGGAAGGGGGGTGGGCTTGCTGATACGTGCATCACTACGGCGCATGCGCGGTGGTCCGAGTGGGACCATCACCACCACCACCACCGCCGCCACTGCCGTTGAAGCAATGTGTAGGCTTTGAGTTAGGGGGAAAAAAAAAAAAAGCTCAGAAAGGTGAACTGAGAGGAAAGGAAAGAATGTTGCGCCGCATTCAGTGCCTGGGAAGGGCGAACTGGTTCATTCATGACACACAGAGTCAGGTATGAATGATGCTGATGAATGAGACTGAACAAGTTCGGTGTGGCCGAGGCTGTCAGCCTTGGCTTCGGGCTGGAAGCATGCATTCACACACACACACACACACACACACACACATAAATGAAGTCAAGTCAAGTCAAGTCAAGTCAAGTCAAGTCACACACACACACGCACACACACACTGACACGCACACTGACGCGCACACTGACGCGCGCACACACACACACACACACACACACACACACACACACACACATACATACATCACACACACACACACACACACACACACACACACACACACACACACGCACACACGAAGAATAAATTACCCAAGTTTCCAGGTTATTATTACCCACTTGTGCACCAGAATGTAGATGCTGCCACAAAAATCAGTGCCGCACTATATATTCAAGAAGGAATAGAGTACAGTGTATGCTCTCCACCAGCACCTAACACTACTCCAGATTTTCATTCATGCGCGGCACGTGTTAAATTCAGTGATCACCTTACTCTACGTGTCGTCTCTGTGTATTTACCGAGAGGCCCTAACGAAGTAAACACGGAATGGTTACATAATATTCAGGATAATGAAAAATGGTTGATTGGGTGAGATTTTAACGCCCATTCTCCTTTTTGGAACAAAGATTGTGTATCAGTTACTTGTAATCGCTTTGTAGAAAATATTGTTGATTCCTCCTTGAGCCTTTTAAATGATGGCAGCGTTACCAGAATCCCTGATATTGTCACTCACAGGGCATCTGCTATAGATCTGTCTTTCATATCTCCTACGTTGTATCCAGAATGTAAATGGACGACATATAAAGATACATTGGGAAGTGATCACTTACCGATCATCATGACTTTTAATGTAACTCAACGACCTACAGAATTTCAAAAAGACAAAGTTCCAAGATATAAATATAAAGATGCTAACTGGGAGAAATTCGAAAGTATGCTTGCTAGGTATAACACAGAGTTCATAAACACCGCGGATATAGATACATTATATTCATTCTTTACTGACACCATTTTACAAGCTTCCGACATATCAATTCCAAAATACAATTCACTTAAATCAAGCAAGCATTCAGGAAATATTTGGTGGACACCAGCCTGTGAAGCAGCAGTAGATAATAAAAAATCTAAATTTATAACTTATCTGAACAACAAATCACCAGAGAATCTTACTGAAAAGAAAAAGGCAAATCATCATAGCAACATGGTCACTGCACAGGCAAAAAGACAATATTGGTCTTCCTTCTGTAATACGGAGATTTCTGATCATAAAGATACTAAAAAGGTATGGAAAAAATTTAATGAAATGAAAGAAGGTATAAATTTGCCATCTTGTCCTATTAAGATAAAAGACAAAGATTTTCCGTCCAATGCAGAGAAGGCAGAAACATTTGTAGAAATATTCTCGGAGTCTATGCGATTGGAAGGTCTCTCACTTAAAAACAGAAAACACAGAGCCGAAGAAGAGAGCAAAAATGATTATACAGATCCAAGTCCTGATAACAGTCAGTACGTCAATGCTCCACTCACACTCAACGAGGTTAAAGAAGCATTAGTATCCCTCCCTAAAAAGAAAACTTGATGCAGTCTCAAATGAGATGCTGAGACATTTACCAGAAAATTTTGTTGTTTTATTGTTTGAGATTTTTCAAAAGTGCTGGATTGATGTTTTAATGCCAGCACAATGGAAACAGTCTATTGTGATACCAGTTCATAAACAAGGAAAATGCAAA
>NC_134885.1:36655830-36663330 GCF_041734735.1 Babylonia areolata | reverse complement strand
TTTCTGGATAGCACTTCACACGGGTGTAAATATCTGAATATATTATATTCACACAGGTGTTAATATCTGGATATGACTTGACACATGTGTGAATACCTAAATAGCACTTCACACAGGTGTTGGTATTTGCATATCTCTTCATTCGGGTGTTGACATCCAGATATCACTTCGCTCACTTGTGTATACCTGGGTATCACTTGACACAGGTGTTAATAATAACTGGCGGTCACTTTCCACAGGTGTTAATACCTGGGTGCACGTCTCACATGTGTTGATATATGGATATCACTTGACACGTGTTGATACCTGGATATCACATGACACAGGTGTTAACACCTGGGTGCACGTCTCACATGTGTTGATATATGGATATCACTTGACACGTGTTGATACCTGGATATCACATGACACAGGTGTTAACACCTGGGTACACGTGCCACAATGTGTTGATATATAGATATCACTTGGATATCACACGACACAGGTGTTGATACCTAGATGTCACTTGACATAAGTGTTAATTAACACCTTGATTTCATTTCACACACACACACACACACACACACACACACACACACACACACACACACACACACACACATATGCACATGCACATGCACATACACATACACACATTTTTTTTCACAAAGTTGTCAATATCTGGGTATCCCTTCACACAAGCGTTAATATCTGAATAACACTTTACATAGATGTTGATATCTTAAAACCACTATACTTAAATTCTAACACCTGATAATCACTTTACGTGAGTGTTTATACCTGAAAAACACCTCATATTCATGTTAATATCTGATTGCCAATTTGCATGAGTGTTGACATAAAAAAAGATTTAATGTAAGCGTTATCATATTATGAATACAACTTCCCTTAAGTATTGATATATCTACTTATAACCCATTATCATATCTACACCGCTTAAGTTTTAGTACTTGAATATCACTTCACTTGCGTGTTGAAACCTGAATATGGACAGGTGTGGTGTGGCGTGTATGGGTTAATCCGCACGCTTTAATACGTCATTGAACCTGAAGCTGAAGAGAACTGTTTATTTTTATTTTAAAAAAAATTTTTTAAGACTGAATAACACTTCAATTACATGTTGTTTCTTGGATAAACGTCACACAGATGTCAACATCTCGATATCATTTCACACGTGTGTAAGTACCTGGATAACTCTCAACACATATGTTAAAAAAACAAACCTGATGTCACTTCGCACAGGTGAAAATATCTGGATTTAATTTCACGTATGTGAAAATACCTGGGTTCAGCACGGGTGTTGATATCTGGATATCACTTCTTGACACAGGTGCTTATACCTGGATACACGTCACACAGACATTTGTATCCGGATATAACTTTGTTTAAGCGTTGATACCTGAACACCACTTCACTTATATGTTAAAGTCTGAATACTACTAAAGTGTTGATATCTGAATACCACATCATCATTTCATCTCCTAGCCTCATTGTTTGTTAATTTCCAGTTGAAAAACCACCGAGGCAACCATGTGTTTGTTCTGTATTGTCCATGTGTTCTGTGTGGCTTGTTCAGGATTAAAGAGGCTATGCCAGTCTTGAATAAAAGCTTTTTTGTGTTTGCATATTTCTTCTGTCTTTGCTGCTGTGTGCACATGTCAAATGATCGGTATAAGGACAAACCCGGCACTTCTTTTTTTGAGGAAGTGTCTGGGTTTGTTCCAATGTACCTTTTATTTACCTGTGTGCTAGCTAAATCGGTAGAGTAAGCAGCACTGACTCGAAGTTGTGTACCTTGTGAATGGAGAGAGTTACCACTCTTTACTATTTGTGGATAACACTTCACTGAATTTATGTGTTGATGTCTGAATACATCATTTCAGTGTTGATAAACAGTATCACTTCTTGTAAATGTTCATATCTGAATGCCTTTTAACTTTAATGTTATCAAATGAATACCAGGCCACTTAAATGTTGATAATCATGTGGATACTACTTCATTCAAATGCTTATATTTGAATGCCATTTCAACTTAGCGGTGTAAACATCCGAAAAAATAAGACGCTACGACGACGACGAAGAAGAAGAAAAAGAAGAAGAAAACACCTTCAGAAATGCTTTACGTAAGACCTGGTGTTGTAATTTACAAAAGAAGAAGAAGAAAACACCTTCAGAAATGCTTTACGTAAGACCTGATGTTGTAGCTGACAAAACTACAGGTTAGATTCAGACTAAACAATAGTTACGAAGCTTATTCACTTGGTTCATTTTAGCCCCTCTTGGTATCATATTCTGTGACGTTTGAGCTCTCTTACGAAGCTGTCTTGGTTTGTGCTATTGTGTGTGAAAATATGATCACGCCAACACACACACAGACACACAGACACAGACATGCACACACACACACACACACACACACACACACACACACACACACACACACACACACACACACTCACACACACACACACACACACACACACACACACACACACACACACACACACACACACACACTTGGAGAAAGAGAGAGAGAGAGAGAGAACTCAGAACTCAGATGATTTAATGCACTAGGCCGTTTGCCCATGTCATAGGGACGAGGACAAAAAACAAAAACAAACAAACAAACAAAAACACCACCACCACCACCAACAACAACAACAACAAAAGTGCAGCAAAAACAAACGCCAAAATCAAGTAAACAACATTGAATACATATCAGTACACATACAAACAATAGTACAGACATACACATACACAGCAGTGTGACTGATAATTGTTCGGTTAAGGAGGTATTCAAGTTTAAGCACGTTTTAACTTTTCAATAATTTGTTAAGGCCAGACACGGTAGTACAAAAACGAATGAAATAAACTTGACGTTTATGGCTTTCTGTGTTAAGTTAACTGTTATACACTTTCTCTAAATCCAAATGCCTCTTTTTTTTAAAGCCTTAAAGATATACCATGCAACTACTTCACAGTGTTTGTCACTGGCCATCAAAAGTGTCATATAAAACGCTGATGGTCGGGAGAAATATTTGCGGGGTAAATACTTTTCCCTGATGTCACAATAGTTTGAGCAGAAAAGTAAAAAGTGAATTTCAGATTCTGGAGCATTTCTACAAAATGGACAAAGCATACTCTCAGGTGATCGGGCAATGAAGCGATATCTATGAGTTTTTAAGGGAGAAACACCTAACCTGAAGCGTATTAATGCTTTTCTAACAGCAATGTTACTTATTTTAAATACAGCTTGGGGAATGTCAGGAACTGATTTAAATGAAGTGTAAAAAGAAAACCGTTCTCCTGAAACATCACTATTCCAGTCCTGAAGAAAGCAATCTTTTAATCTCTGTTTGAATAGAGACAAAAATCCCTTACTAAAGCCCACCCCTCGGTTTTCCCAAACATGTCCAAATCCACAACGGTATAATGTGAAACACACATTAGAAACCCAGTTGTTTTTATTATGGCAGTGTAAATTGTAAAGCATTTTGTATGTTTTGAATGGTAGACGGTGTGAAGGCATAGTTACTATCTGAAGCCAAAATTTTATATATTTAGTGTATGTTGTTATATAGAGTGGATGCCTTCCTGTCTTTGCATAGATTAGAGCATTTTGGAGTTCTAATGTTTACATTTAGTAATCTCTTTAAAGCAAATAAATGGACTTTTTCAATAATACTTTGATCAGCCATCAGGCCCCAGACCTCAGAAGCATATGTGAGCACAGGCTTTATTTGGCTATCAAATAACTTGAAGAATATTTGTGGAGATTGGTGAAATTGTCCACAGCAATTTTAAAATAGAAAGAACCCCCCCCCCCCCCCCCACACACACACACTTTTTTTTATAGCTCTAACAGCCATGTCTTTTAATGCATATGAGAAAGTGAGACCTGATGAAAATACAATACCAAGATATTTATAGCAGCTAACAATCTCTAGCTTTTGGCCATCATAAAACCATTTCTCTTTTGATGAAACATAACCACCATTTCTGAATATAACTATCTTAGATTTGTCAAAATTTACATAGAGACCAAGGTTTTTAGCAGTGTCCCTCAAGATAATTATTCAGTTGTTGCTGAAGGTCAGTTACGGTGTAGGATAAGAGGATAATATCATCTGCAAATAACAATATAAGGATTTCCAAAATGTCCTCAGGAGACAATCTGATGCCATGTTTACCGAATGTTTGAATGTCGTCAGCTAGTTCATTTATCAGAAAGGAGAAAAAAAATTGGACTACATATTTCCCCTTGATTTACACCAAGAGGGCAGAAAAAATAGTCAGTTAGGTCATTGCCAACTCTTACTCTTGCTTTAACAACACTGTATATACTTTTAATTGCTTTATACATTCTCCCTGTTACACCATTTTGCTTGAGGACCCTCCAAAGATGGTTTCTATCTCCTTCTTCTTCTTCTGCGTTCACTCGTATGCACACGAGTAGGCTTTTACGTGTATGACCGTTTTTACCCCGCCATGTAGGCAGCCATACTCCGTTTTCGGGGGTGTGCATGCTGGGTATGTTCTTGTTTCCATAACCCACCAAACGCTGACATGGATTACAGGATCTTTAACGTGCGTATTTAATCTTCTGCTTGAATATACACACGAAGGGGGTTCAGGCGCTAGCAGGTCTGCATATATGTTGACCTGGGAGATCGTAAAAATCTCCGCCCTTTACCCTACAGGCGCCGTCACCGTGATTCGAACCCGGGACCCTCAGATTGACAGTCCAACGCTTTAACCACTCGGCTATTGCGCCCGTCGGTGGTTTATATCTGCTAAATCGAAGGCTTTTTTTAAATCAATAAACGCAACATAAAGCTTACAGTGGTTAAGGAGTTGCTTTTGTTCCAGACCTAGCAGAGTAAATATGTGATCAATAGTACTATAATTTTGGCGAAACCCTGCTTGAGCTTCATTTATAATTGTATTGTCTTCAGCCCATATAGTGAGACGTTTATTCAAGATGTAGCTGTATATCTTCCTGCACACATTTAACAGAGAAATTCCTCTGTAATTGTCGGGGCAATTAATATCACCTTTCTTGTGAACTGTTTGTATTACAGATTCTGTCCACCTGTCTGGAAAAGTTCCTGTTTCAAAAAGTTTGTTGAAGTATTTTGTAAGAAATGTCACATCAAGGGTATTAGAATACTTATAAAATTCAATTATCAAACCGTCAGGTCCAGGTGCCTTATTATTCTTTGAGCTTTTAGGGCATTTCGCACTTCGTCTTCTGTAATGTCACAGTCAAGAATTTCATATGCCATTGAGTGATGATCATTAATCTGTGAATCAGGCTCGTTTTCGTCAGGTGTATCTTGATCGTTCACGTCCGAAGAAGTGATCATACCATATATCAGGGGTTATCATACTTTGTATGTATTCTTTCTTTGTTAATGATCTAACAGTTCTCCAGAATGTGTTAGGATCTTTGGAATTAGATAAAAGTGTGTCAAGAGCATGCTCTTTGTGTTTGTTATATTTCTCCTTCAGAAATTTCTTATATTCTTGTCTTTGCTCTGTGTGTGCTACTCTTTTCTCATCTGCCTGTTCTACTGTCTGATTTGATGTTCTGCACTTCCTTAGGGTTTGTCGTAAAGCACGTCGTTTTGCAAAACATTCACCATCAAACCACGAATTAATATTTCTTTCGCCTATTGTGACCTACATAAGCATGGAAGAACCAGCTTTATGTATGGCTTCATTAAACGTAGGTAAAGCACCATTAATATCAATTTCAATTAGATCAAATGCGCTTCTCATAAGTTCTGAAACTTTTTCTGAGTAAAACTCAGATGAAAATTTACTTGCTTTGTCTCTGTTCCAAACATACTTTTGTACCGTTTGCCTTTTTGGTCTCGCAGTGGTTAAAGTTTGTTTAGTTAATTTGATTTTCAACTCTACAGGCATATGTTTAGATTCTATCCTGGAAGAAACATGAATACTAAGGGCACGGTCTATGATACTTCTAGACATTATAAAGTAATCGATAACGCTTGCTCCATTATGAGCTATATAAGTAAATTCTCCTAATCCATCACCAGGCAATAGACCATTCATTATAACTAAATTAAACTGGTCACAAACATTCAGTAAATATTGACCAAAGTCGTTAATGCTAACATCTTTTGAGGCGCGTGCATGAATATTGGCAGCACTGGCTATATCAAAGTCAATATCAAAATACCTGAAGATCTCTGCCGTTTTTTCCACCAGTCCTTGCAAAATCACCACATACAATGACAGGAAGGTCACCAGCGACTTCAAAGACGTCAAGCAAACACTGCTCAGGCATTATATATCCTTGTATATATCAGTTTCTTTGTAGTACATGCTCTGAGATGGAGGCAAGTACACTGCAAGTAAAAGACAGTCTGTCGTCAAACCTGTAATTTCTGTGGATATTTTTAGCACAATACAATTATCATATTTTGTGTAAATCATAGAAGTCACAGTCTTGAATTGTTTTCTTACAAGCATAGCCACACCCACAGACAATCTTGTTGTGACAGCATTTGTCAGTCTGACAGCAGGCGAAACAAAGACATTATAATCTGGGAAAAGAAAACTTGGAAAAAAAAAATTGAGAATGTTTCGGAAAGAAAGATGAAATAAAATTGTGTAAGAAAGACCTAACACATGGATCATATACACAAGTAAGTCCTTCAACATTGTAAATGACAAAACTAAGTGATGTTTGAGACTTTTTTCAAAGACATGTACACGGCCAAATCCCTAGGTATCAGTACTAACCATACCATCTGCTTTCCTAGGGGTGCTTTTAATTGCTTCTGTAAGTTGTGTCTGTCTGCATTTAGCTTTGCTGCGTGTTTGTGGGCCAGTGGATGATGTCTGATTGAGTTCATTTTCGATAGCAATGACTGAGGTTGACTGAGTGACTGTGTCGGATTTGAGAGATGTATCATGCAGCTTGACCGCACTGTACTGTTCGTCACTCTGCGGAACTAAACACTGACTTTGATTGTCATGGGCACATTCCTCTGAAACAAATCTCTGTTTGACGAAAGTCTGGCTTTCAGCGTCAAAAGAGAAAGTATCATTTGGGTCACCATGACCAGAGAGGGCGTGCACAGAAACAGAAGAATGTTCACGACCTTGTGGACTGAAGGTATCTTGACAGGTGTCATCATGGGGAAGGGGTGGGTCCACGGTGCCTACTGTGGTCAGGTCAACAGTTTGGGGAGAAACTGTAGTCCTGCTGGCTGGAGTCTCCATGACGGTGGCTGCACCATCATCCTGCTCACCAGAAGGGCAGATGACCTTGCAGCTGCCGCCGGGGCCATGATCTGGAGACAAGGCTGCCGTTGGGCCGTCAACGTCTTTTCTGTGACCTCCGCCGACACTGGTTGATCCAGTAGGCTGGGGACACCTTTGAATGACTGGATGACGACTGCTGTCCTGGGAGTAAAGGGTATTCTGACATAAGTGTAAAAAATGGAAGGGGGGGGGGTGTAATTGAAG
>NC_134885.1:36640830-36650830 GCF_041734735.1 Babylonia areolata | reverse complement strand
AGAGGTACACGATGACGGCAGGCCCCACCAGAACGCCAAGCCCTTCAGCTATGGACACCCTGGACAGGACCACCCCCACCTGATCCAGCTGCAGATCCTTGCAGAGGATGGCCTTGAGGGCCGGGAAGACGCAGTCCGCCATGTGGCTGAGGCATCCCGCCAGCATCATGCCCCAGGTGGTGGAGCAGAATCCCATCCACAGGCCCCCGGCCAGGCCGCACAACAGGGAGACCACCACCACCGTGTGGTCGCCCAGCATGGGCGCCACCACCAGCAGGAACACGCTCTGGAAGAAGGCGAAGCAGGCGACGAAGGCGGCGAACATCTCCCTGGGCCAGAAGAGGGGTTCGTCCTGCATGAAGGGGATGACGACGGCGTCACGGCCTTCCATGCAGACCGTCATGAGGAAGCTGATCATCACGCAGCCCCACATCTTCGCGGGATCCAGGTCCACCTTGCCGCAGCGGACGACGTTCAGCAGCCTCCCGAGGCACACCCTGAACGCGCTCCTTCTGTTCTCCTCGGGCTGTTCTTCCTGACGGCGCGGCACCTCCTTGAGGCAGAAGACCACCACCAGCGCTCCTAGCACCAGCAGCCCCGCGGCCACAGAGAACGACAGCGCCAGCCCGAGGGTCTTCTGCGTCACCCAGGCCAGCCCGGCCCCGGTCACCATGCCCATGGACTCCGCGATCTGCAGCCGACACATGCTGGTCAGGAGCTCGCTCTGGTCCTGCCTCCTCCCCTCCTGCCTCCCTGCCACCTCCACCGGTACGCTTCTCTTCCTTCTCCTGTCCTGACGCAGACTCTCCTGACTGCAGGAAGAGTAATCCCCCGTGCTGTCGTCCGTGCCAAGGATGTCGTCGGCGTAGGCGTCGTTGGAGTGGACGAGGTCGGCCATGTAGCTGAAGGAGATGAGGTGCAGCAGGATAAAGTGGCCGCTGAAGCTCCTGAGCAGGAAGCCGATCATCACCAGCGTGATCTCGGAGACGGAGTGCACCCAATGCGCCACCAGGAACAGCACCATGGCCGCCATGTTGCCCAGATAGGGGAGGAGGAAAGGCAGTCTGCGCCCGTGCCCGTCGCTCCTGGCCCCCCAGATTGGGGCTATGACGAGAGGGGGGATGAAGCTGATCATCTTCTCCACCATGAAGTACACGGCAGACTCCTCCTGTCAACAGTTTTCAGTTCAGTCAGGTTTCAGTATCAAGGAGGTGTCACGAACAAATATTATTGGGGGGTTGGGGGGTTGGGGGGGGGAGGGTGCAGCCTGCTTTCGTTGCAGACTTTTCGTCGCTCGCTGGACGAGAAGTGGGTCATATGAAGATACGGACAGCCCACCATCGTAACTTGCTTCTCTGAGTTTGCACCGCTTTTGTTCGGACAACTTTTCGGTAGAGTTTATAAATGGATCAGTTCGAAAACGTAACGGCAGACTTATGAAAAGAAACACGCTCAAAGTAAACATAAAAGACTAAACCAAATATTGGTTGTAATTACAAAACCAAATTTACCTTGTAAACTTACAAAAACAATCACCGAAAATGTTCAAAATCCTTTCGTTGCAACAGCGATTTCCACGACGAGATTTTTAGCCTTTCAATGACCTGGAGAGAAAGGAAATGGAAACGCGCTTGCACACACGGTTCTCGCCAAAAACAGCCGGAGAGTCCCGAAGAAAATGCGACAAAAGTGGGTCTGCACCCTACCCATCCACATGTCTCCTCTTGTACTCTTTCGTTTAGAAGATGGCAAACAACAACAACAACAACAACGACAACGATAACAAATATATAATCAAGATTTACGAACAAGACATATCATATGTGTCAACGACAGTGCACACACACACACACACACACACACACACACACACACACACACACACACACACACACACACACACATATATATATATATATATAGAGAGAGAGAGAGAGAGAGAGAGAGAGAGAGAGAGAGAGACAGACACACACACACACACACACACACACACACACACACACACACACACACACACACACATATATATATATATAGAGAGAGAGAGAGAGGGATACATATACAGATACATAGATAGATATAGAGATATAGATTGATAGATAGATAGATATAGCTACACACACACACACACACACACACACACACACTACAACACACCTGCAAATCATCAGCGAGATGAGGATGCTGCTCTATATTGGAACACTCCTCATTGGTGACGTTGGGGAAGTCTTTGAGGCACACACTGTAGCTGATCAGCGGCAGGGCGGTGTTGATCATCGTGTTCTCCCCCATGAAATACAGGAACACGGCTAAATAGGTCAAGGCTTCCTGCCTGGGGGAGCCGCAGCGGCACAGTTCCAGCATTCTGTAGATTAGACAGAAAGGAAGGGGGATAAGGGAGGGGGGCGGTGAAGTGGGGGGTGGGGGGGAGGGAAAAAAAGAATGAATGAACAGGGAAAAGAAAATTGAAATAAAGGGGGGGGGGAAAGAAAGATAAGACAATGAAATAAAGAAAAGATGTAGGATGAAATAAGAAAGAGAAGAAAGAAGAAAGGAAATACAGAATATTGAAAATAAATAAATGGATGAATTAATTAATTGATCAATTTATTTATTTATTAAAGAACCAAAGGAATTGCTCCCCCACATTAACCTCTGCCAGGTTCCATTTTCTTCTGGAAAACAACTCAGACTGAACTAGTTATAGGTGTGGTGCATCTGAGTTTTATCCATTCTTCCCACCCCCTGCCCTACAACACTGTGTTGCTGACAACAAACATTGATACTTCCATTTCAGAAACCTTCTTCTCCGTATAGTCTGGAGTGATGGCCTAGAGGTAACGCGTCCGCATAGGAAGCGAGAGAATCTGAGCGCGCTGGTTCGAATCACCGCTCAGCCGCTGATATTTTCTCCCCTCCACTAGACCTTAAGTGGTTGTCTGGACGCTAGTTATTCGGATGAGACGATAAACCGAGATCCCGTGTGCAGCATGCACTTAGCGCACGTAAAACAACCCACGGCAACAAAAGCGTTGTTCCTGGCAAAAATCTGTTTAAAAAAAAAAAATCCACTTCGATAGGAAAAGCAAATAAAATTGCACGCAGGAAAAAATACAACAACAAAAAATGGGTGGCGCTGTAGTCTAGTGACGCGCTCTCTCTGGGGAGAGCAGCCCGAATTTTACACAGAGAAATCTGTTGTGATGAAAGGAAATGCAATATATAAAATAACAAAAATATACACTTTGGTGAGAATGAGAGTCCATTTAGCTGGTATGTGTGTAGCAGTTGTGTAGCGGTTATTGTTGATTTGAATAGTTTTTACAGGACTTGCTAAGCACAGAAACTTATGTCAGTAAGTCACATGCTTACTGCACATAATTTATTGTCACTGCTGGTGACAGGTAAGCGAAGTGGGGGCTTATCTTACCTCACCAGCAGCATAACCCAACGCGTTTAGTCAGGTCTTGAGAATCAAAAAAGAAAGAAAGAAAGAAAGAAAATAAAATAAAATAATAAATAAATAAATAAATAAATAAATAAATAAATAAAATAATAGCAATAATGATAAATAAAATAAAGCAAAATAAAAAGAAATAAATTTGTTTTTGGGTTGTGTGTTTTTTGTTTTGTTTTTTGTTTGTTTTGTTTTGTTTTTTTTGTTGGTTTTTTGTTTTTTGTTTGTTTTTGTTTGTTTGTTTGTTTTTGTACGCTCTTAGTTGACTTCATCAAGTTTTTGCGCCTCATAAATATTAGTAGTAGTAGTAGTAGTAGTAGTAGTAGTAGTAGTAGTAGTTCTTTTTTTATGTATTTATCTATTATTTATTTATTTATTTATTGTTTGCTAATTTTGGTGTATTTAATGTATGGTGTTTTTTTTTCACAAGCGTAAAGAGTAACTGCATTTAAGTATTTGCATCTGGTTAATTCTCAGTTTTGGAGGATGGTTTTGCAAACATGGTTAAGGGTAGACACGGTATACCGGTAGTCTACAAATGACTCTGAGGGTAATTTTTCATGACTTTCTTAATATGCAAGCAGGCGAAAAACCATATTTAAACCTATTATGGAATAACAGACACATAAAGTATCAGGGAAACGTTCTTTTCTTTCCTAATTGGGTCAGGGGTGGGATAATACACGTAAAAGACATGTATAATACTCATGGTATTTTTACCTATAATGACATATGTTTGAAAATTGGAGAGTCCCCGGCAAGAATATTAGAGTACAATGTTGTTGTTGCTGCTGTTCGACAGTTCACCTCTGTGATTAATGAACAAGAGAGGTCTGACATCGACCTGTTAAATATTCCTCCTTTCTGTGGTAAGAAATTATTCACTTGTAAAGACATTAGTATTGTGCAATAACAACTACTCCATACCATGTGCCATCAGGTTTTGGAATTAAAAAAATTGGTGTAGATCTGAATAAGAAAATATGGGAGATTCCGCGTCCATGTTCAAAAGAAACACGTTTAAGAGTATTGCAATGGAAGATCTTGCATAATATTTATCCTACTAATATCCTGTTGTGTAAAATGAGAAAGAAAGACAACCAAAGGTGCTCCTACTGCCCAGAAGAAACTGATTATATTGAGCATTTCTTTTTCCATTGTCCGCCTGTCGAAGCATTTTGGGAATATATTAGTCAATACATATTAATTGAATATAATGTAAAAGTAACACACACACACACACACACACACACACGATCACAAAAAGAGGGACAGACAATCAAACAGCCAGTCACTCAAACACACACACACACACACACACACACACACACACACACACACACACACACACACACACACACACACACACACACACACACACACACACACACACACACACCGAAGGACCAACCTGCCGTCGCTGGCACAGTTGACAAATAATAACTAAGTTGTTGTCGAGTCAGTGAAGTGACAGACTGACACCTGAATCATCCCATGTGATTTCTGCACATACATCACACATGGATGGGCCAAACTATTCGAGAACGCTAACGGCGCGAGGAGATACAATATCTCAATGCGAGGGTAAAAAGCCCGGGGGGGGAAAACGTATGGAAAATCGTCATGAGACCTCGTAAGTCTAAGCTCGTATCAAAACGAAGACAAATCACACACACACACACACACACACACACACACACACAACAAAAAAAAAAAAAAAAAAAAAAAAAAAAAAAAAAACAACAAACAAACAACACACAATGTATGAATTGTGAAGGCCAACGACACATACACAAATTTCACACACACGCACAGAGAGAGAGAGAGAAACAGAGACAGAGAGACAGAGAGAGACAGAGAGAGACAGAGACAGAGAGAGAGAGAGAGTAAGACAATGTCTTAATTGTGTAGAGCCGCTCTCGTGCCCTACTCCTTGGCACATCCAAACAAGACCTTACGGAACATGCATTCGGTCTTGTTTGGATGTGCCATGGAGTAGGGCACACACACACACACACACACACACACACACACACACACACACACACACACACACACACACACACTTATTATGCTCATTCGTCCAGACAGCATTGCACTCACATTTTTACAGGGTAAGAGATGTTCCAGATGCTTCAAATCACGGTAGATGAACACAGCGAACATTAATAATTTTATTTTCATTGTGATTAGCGTCAGTTTTGCACTGACAATAAAATGCCTTCATCAGGCTGTGCTATATTGTCTGGTCAGATTTTCCAATTAAGATGCTTTACTCAGTCGAATATTCTCATACAATGGACATTCAAACCAAAAGTCGGTGATCTTCGTTCTCAAGTATCCCAGGACGAAATAGACCGGCAACCGTTACCGGTACTGTCAGTTTGGTATCGCTTATTTAAGGCTGCGATACATAGACTAGAAACTCCGAGTGTGTGGAGGAGGGGGTAGAGGAGGTGCAGGGAAATTTGTGGTGTGTGTGTGTGTGTGTGTGTGTGTGTGTTGGAGCTCATGTACGTTTATATGTATTTGACTGTGCTTTCATATCTATGAAACTGCGTTTTGGGGGCGTATCTGTTATGCATGTGTGGGTGTATGTGTGAATGTGTGTCTTCATGTTTTATATTTATTTGCTTATTTATCATCATTGTTGTGTTATTTATTTAATTATTTATTTATTTATTTATTTATTATTATTATTATTATTATTATTATTATTATTATTATTATTTTATCATTATTTTCATTACTACTATCTTTTTTTTTTCTTTTTTTTTTTTTTTTTTTTCTCAAGGCCTGACTAAGCGCGTTGGGTTACGCTGCTGGTCAGGCATCTGCTTGGCAGATGTGGTGTAGCGTATATGGATTTGTCCGAACGCAGTGACGCCTCCTTGAGCTACTGATACTGATACTAAGGCTACAGTCCGACGGATCATTCATTAGTCCGACGCGTCGATAGTCCGACCGACGTGGCAATGGTCCGACGTAACAAAGGTCCGATCTAACAGTCGTACGGAAAGCTGCTGTTATGAAACATTAAAAATTTTAATCCGACAGCAATGGTCAGACGTGGCAGTAATCCACGAATGTTCATTGTTTTACCGAAGACGTGAAATTTTGGTTAATGCTTCCTGCTTGTTTCTCACCTTAGCTAGTTAGTATCTTCCCCGTTCCCATTAAGCGTGTTTGGTTACGCTGCTGGTCAAGCATCTGCTTGGCAGATGTGGTGTAGCGTATATGGATTTGACCGAACGCAGTGGCGCCTCCTTCAGCTACTGATACTCAGGTACTTCCATTGCCTTGTCACTCACTGACTCATGTATCGGCCGCAATAGCCGAGTGGTTACAGCGTTGGACTTTCAATCTGAGGGTCCCGGGTTCGAATCTCGGAAAAGGCATCTCATGGTGGGTCACGGTGAAGATTTTTCCGATCTCTCAGGCCAACAAACTTAATGTGCAGACTTGCTTGTGCCTGAACCCCCTTCGTGTGTATACGCACGCAGAAGATCAAATATGCACGTTAAATATCACTGTAATCCATGTTAGCGTTCGGTGGGTTATGGAAACAACTGAGAACATACCCAGTATGCACCCCCACGAAAACGGAGTATGGTTACATACATGGCGGGGTAATTTTTTTAAATTTTTTTTAAGCGGTCATACACGTAAAATGTTACATGTCTGTCTGAGTGTGTATGTGTGCGTGCCTGAAATCTGATTGATTGACACAGGAAACCAATGATGGGCGCCCGATGGTAGCCGACAGTCGGCTCTACTCAAGTAGGCAGCCTTTCTTCTTCTTCTTCTTCTGCGTTCACTCGTATGCACACGAGTGGGCTTTTACGTGTATGACCGTTTTTACCCCGCCATGTAGGCAGCCATACTCCGTTTTCGGGGGTGTGCATGCTGGGTATGTAGTTCTTGTTTCCATAACCCACCGAACGCTGACATGGATTTCTGGATATTAACGTGCGTATTTGATCTTCTGCTTGCATATACACACGAGGGGGTTCAGGCACTAGCAGGTCTGCACATATGTTGACCTGGGAGGTCGTAAAAATCTCCACCCTTTACCCACCAGGCGCCGTCACCGTGATTCGAACCCGGGACCCGCAGATTGACAGTCCAACGTTTTAACCACTCGGCTATTGCGCCCGTCGGCAGCCTTTCAGTTGTGTAAATGACCATGTGTTTGTTAAGCGCTTAGAGCTTGGTCTCCGACCGAGGACAGGCGCCATACAAGTATCCATATCATCATCATCTTATTATTATCAGTCATTGTTATTACTTACTGGTGTATCTTAGTAGCATATACTTCAGAAAATAATTATAACCAGCCCTGTACCATGTGCAGTTCATTTGTTTTAAACTCTCCCTTCGTCATTGAAAACTGTTACCTTTCATTCTTTTCTTACCATCATCATCATCGTTATTTATCATCATCATCATCGTCGTCGTCGTCTTTTATTTATTTATTTTTTTCATGTCAGCCGTTCACTTCTCCGGCCTTCTCAAGGCCTGACTAAGCGCGTTGGGTTACGCTGCTGGTCAGGCATCTTCTTGGCAGATGTGGTGTAGCGTATATGGATTTGTCCGAACGCAGTGACGCCTCCTTGAGCTACTGAAACTGAAAACTTCTCCGGCTGTCGCTAGCCGCTTCCACAGAACGTGTGCAACCATGCAGTTTCTCTCTCTCTCTCTCTCTCTCTCTCTCTCTCTCTCGCATGATCATCAGAGTGATTGACATGGGGGGCAGGGGGGGGAGGGGTTCTTTTTAGTTTTTGTCATGCGTGTAACGTGGCAGTGTTTCGTGTCACGTTATACAGAGAGAAAGCGTGGATCAGCGTGTGTGTGAACTGAATGATGCAATGATAATTATGGCGTGTGCGCCATGTGCGTTTGTTCATGGTTTGCTAATAACCGAAGGAGAATGATCAAGAGAGAAAGAAACACACAGGCATAGAGCGAACAACCACAAAAAATAAATAATAGATAATAATAATAAAATATTAAATAAATAAATAAAACCCAGAGGGGGGAGAAATGCCATAATTTGTTCATGCATTACTGTGTGGAGGAGTATTTTCCCTTGACAAAGCAATGTGCGATACCGAAATCTGTGTGTGTGTGTGTGTGTGTGTGTGTGTGTGTGTGTGTGTGTGACACATAAGTATTTAACCTCACGTCTCAAAGCAATGTGCGATACCGAAATCTCTCTGTCTCTTTCTGTCTCTTTTTATGTGTGTGTGTGTGTGTGTGTGTGTGTGTGTGTGTGTGTGTGTGTGTGTGTGTGTGTGTGTGTGTGTGTCACACATAAGTATTTAACCTCACGTCTCTTGTTAATTTGAATAGTAATCTGGCTTGCCCAGGGGCGCTCTCGGGCACCTTCTTAATTAACAGTAAAAGTAAATGCTGGTATACGCAGTGTGTGTGTGTGTGTGTGTGTGTGTGTGTGTGTGTGTGTGTGTGTATATGTATGTGTAGTATATATGTATGTATATGTATGTATATATGTATATGTATATATGTGTATATATATGTGTGCCTCTCTTCCTATTCCCAAAGCAACACTTCACACTGTTCTTTTCATGTTGCATGTTTTGGATGCAGTTTTTTTTCTGTTTTTTTTTTTTTCATGAGCTTTGTTAACCTTTTTGTTTTCTTTGTTGGTGTGTGTGTTGCATTTTGACATACCAGTAAACGCCCTTGACGAAGACCAGTGGTCGAAACCGGTCGGGCATGTGAGAAACTGTTTTGTTGTTTTCCTTTTTTTCTATTGTTATAATATATATATATATATATATATATATATATATATATATATATATATATATCTTTTATCATGTCAGTCTTACGTATGCATATTTTAGCCATTGTCATGTTAAACTTTGTCAGTAGACTGTACATTATTTTGCGACACTTAGTCTTAAATTTCATTATTTTTTATTGTGAAGCGCGGTAAGCCCCATCTGAGATGGGGGTACTGCGCTATATAAGCCTACATTATTATTATTATTATTATTATTATTATTATACCTACAATCGTACTTTCCTGCAGTTGGAATAGTTTCTTGGTGTGGTTCGTCACCTTTTCCTGATGACCTCAGTGTTGTACATCGTCCTTAAAAAAAAAAATTAAAAAAAATAAAAAAAAATCCAGCCTGCTGAACACGGGAAATTTATTGAGTCTTTGTTTTACCATAAATTAGGTCCTCGTCAGTCCAATTTCATTTAGTGTATTTCTTTTTTTTTTTGTCACTACAGATTTCTCTGAGTGAAATTCGGGCTGCTCTCCCCAGGGAGTGTGCGTCGCTTCAGTGACAGTGCCACCTTTTTTTTTTTCTTTTTTTCTTTCTTTTTTTCTGCCTGCAATTTTATTTGTTTCCCAATCGAAGTGGATTTTTATCAGTGCAGAATTTTGCCAGGGCCGGACAACCCTTTTGTTGCCGTGAGTTCTTTTACGTGCGCTAAATGCATGTTGCACACGGGACTTCGGTCAGTTTATCGTCTCAGTCATCCGAATGACTAGCGTCCAGACCACCA
>NC_134885.1:36615830-36638330 GCF_041734735.1 Babylonia areolata | reverse complement strand
CTTCGTAGTTACTTTGGCCGGGCATGTTTGTGTTTTCGGAGTTCTTTCCCTTGGATCGTTTGGCAGACGAAAGCATGCAGTGGGTGTGCTCTGTGTGTGTGTGTGTGTGTGTGTGTACCGTGCTGATACAAACTGATTTTTTTTAAATTTTTTTATTTAAAAAAAAACAAACTGTATCTTCGTTATTTCATAACCATCACATTTTTATTAATGCTTCAAATCAACATCAAAAGAGTTCTGAATACTTATAAAAAATATTAAAAAAAGAAGAAAAAAAAGAGAAAGAAACCAACCAACAAATATCAGTATCAGTAAACAAACGAAAAACACAATAATGAAAAGAAAGACTTCAAATTTAAAAAGACCTATTTTGTGGTTTGCAAGGGATAGTTCCTGCAGTTCCCGGCAGTTCTGTCATCGTAAACAGATCAGTGTAACATACTCAAGATAACAAAAGAGAAATGATAAAAACTGATATAACGGTTGACAGATGAATTGTGTTATAATGATTTATCATCATATTAAAGCAGATTGATCTTTGAAAATACTGAGAAGAAACAAAACAGTGTGAAAGCATCATCATTACATTCACTTTTGTTACCAAGTCAGTAAACACTTTTTAAAAGAATGAAAAGCTTCTCATTGTTTTTATATACTCTGTGTATATTTAACTCATGAATAGACTATAAAGAGACCTGTTTACCATGATTATATTTCTGCATGTGATTGCATGAGTTGGGGTGTGTGTGTGTGTGTGTGTGCAAATTTGTATTAAAAGAAGCGTCTGATTCTGAGCGAAAGAATCAGAAGGTGAGAAAGAAGCTTGCTGTATAGTACATTGAATTAATATCAACAACAACAACAACAACAACAACACCACACACACACACACACACACACACACACACACACACGTCATATTTGACTAATTTGAGTTCTTGTTCTTATTGATTCATTTTCATTAAACATAATATAACCAGGTACTAGTGAGACTGTTGCCAGTGTTTTCTTCATCCCAACAGTGGGTTTGTTTTTGTTTGTTGTTGTTGTTGCCAACGGCCATACCACGTTGATTACACCGGTTCTCGTCCGATCACCGAAGTTAAGCAACGTCGGGCCCGGTTAGTACTTGGATGGGTGACCACCTGGGAACACCGGGTGCTGTTGGCATTCCTTTCTCAAGGCCTGACTAATATTATTAGTAGTAGGAGTAATAATATTTTTATGTGTTTTTCTTTTTTCTTTTTTTTCCCTCAAGGCCTGACTAAACACATTGGGTTATGCTGCTGGTCAGGCATCTGCTTGGCAGATGTGGTGTAGCGTATATGGATTTGTCCGAATGCAGTGACACCTCCTTGAACTACTGAAACTGAAACTGTTGTTGTTGTTTTTTCTCCTGGATGAGAGACTGATGCATGTTTCAAAACAACATGCATTGCACTGACCTCATCTTTTCCTAATGATCTTGTGAAGTTTTTGGTTTTTTGGGTTTTTGTTGTTGTTTGTTTTTGTTCTTTTTTTTTTTAAGAGGAAAGTAAAAATCATGTACAGCATGTGAAAAGAGAAAGAAGAGGGATGAAGAAGATACACTGATGAAGGAAATAAATAAAAAGTGAGCTGGAGAAAAATGCATATGAAATACTTTTTTCAGACTTTGTATAATCAAGTTTAATTTTACAATTGACTTATTAACTAATGTATTTGTATGTCAAACCTTCGTACTTTTATTGTTATCAAGTCTACTATGATGCTGATGGTGCAACAACCTTACGTCCCTCACCCCCCAACCATTTCCTGCCATGTTCATGGGAGTGTTTAAATTGAAAATGATGGAATGAATGTCTTCACTTTTAAAAGTTAAGGGTTTATTTTCTTTACGATGAGCCTGAAGGCGAATTTCTGTACTCTGTATCAGACAATAAAGTGATTGACTGATTGATTACATGAGAGGTTGCTCCTAAGTTTTGGAGAAACTTTTCTTTTTCCTCTCATATCCACTGTTTGAGATTGATATTTTTTCTTCTGTCAGCATTTGGTTGGTTGTTAAAAGCTACGCTGATGTATCTGGTAAGGATAGAGCTGCCATGGAGTCCTGTGGTTGTGGAACTTTGAACACTTTGTAGTGTGTAGTCCCCAATGTGGATGGTAGAGAGGGAATCTGGCCTCACTTATCCATGTCAACTGTCATAGGAGTTAAGTTCTGGTTTGCCCCGCTGTCCTTAGTTTTCACTGTACTTCAGTTCACATCGTTTTTGCTCTTACTTCACTGTACTTTCAGTTCACACTACCGTTTCACTCTCACATTTTCGTTTAACTTTTATTGTTTTGAGTAAGCTGCCTAAACAGTAAACAGACTGAGAATGTTGATGAAAAATAGTGCAAGTGACTCAGTGACTGCGCAGGAGATTATTTTGTATTTTCTGTTGCTGGACAGATTCTGAAATCATAGGAATGATTATAATATATCAAACTCCTGCTGTTTTCTTCTCTTTTTTTTCTTTTTTTTTTAAGGTTTGTTTGTTTGCTTTTTGTTGGGTTTTAGTTTTGTTTTTGTTTTTTGGCTTAGTTTTTTTTTTAATTATAAAGTTTAAGTATCAGAAAATCAAAAAACAAAAAAAAAATGAAATGGTTTATATAATCAGTAATTATTCTTATTTGATCATATGATGTTTGTAGTAGTACCGCAACTGCTGCTGCTGCTGCTGCTACTACCATTACTACTACTACTACTACTACTTCTCCTGCTTTTTTCTGCTTCTGCTCCTCCTCCTGCTCCTGCTCCTCCTCCTCCTCCTGCTCCTCCTCTTCCTCGTCCTCCTGCTCCTCCTCCTCCCTCTGCTCCTCCTCCTCCTCCTTCTGCTCCTCCTCCTCCTCCTCCTGCTCCTGCTCCTCCTCCTGCTCCTGCTCCTCCTCTTCCTCGTCCTCCTGCTCCTCCTCCTCCCTCTGCTCCTCCTCCTCCTCCTTCGGCTCCTCTTTCTCCTCCTGCCCCTTCTCCTCCTCCTCCTGCTCCTCCTCCTCCTCCTTCTCCTCCTCCTCCTCCTGCTGCTCCTCCTCTTGTTATCAGAATATTTATCATAGAATTATCATTTGGTGAATGATTTACTGATGAAACTGTGTATGAACAGTCAGGTGTTGCAATTAATTGTTGGATTGTGTCATTATCATTATCATACAATGTGTGTATGAGTGTGTGTGTGTGTGTGTGCGTGTGCGTGTGTGTGTGTGTGTGTATGCTTGCATGTGTGTGTGCAGCACAGGTTTATTGCAATATAAGTTACTGAAATATGTAGCACTACCCAAAACAAAAAAACAAAAAAAAAGAAAAAAAAAAGTTTATATTTGCACATTATGTGTACAAACACATTGATTAATGATAACAATAATATGTTGGTCCTGTGTGTGCATAAATGGGGTGGGGAGAAAAGAAAAAGAGTTTGAAAGAACAAAATCAATACAAGAACAAGCAGCAGCCTTTGTGAACCTCCATGCAGCACTTGACGACGAGTGATGGTGGTATGGTTAGTGATGATGATGATGATGATGATGATGATGACAGCAATCATGATGATGGCGATGATGATGATGACAGATAATTGGTGTGGGCACTGGTTGTAGCTGCTGATCTCATCAGTGTTGCCGTGGCAACACCAGTGAACTGTTGAAGCAGATGACTGGCTGATTAGCCTGGAGCTGTAATGACTGATAATGGCGATAATGATGATGATGATGATGATGATGGTGTGGGACTACTTTCCAGCAGTAGAACCAGAAGAGAGGAAGGAGAGGCAGGCTAATGCACAGTTTTCTATGGCTTGGAACAGTCACTGTTCCCTTGCTTGTTGGTGTACTCGTGTTTGTTCTGGCTCAACCCTCTGAAAATAAGAGTGAACATCTGTGTTCATACACATACCCTGTGTATGTTATTGATGTGGATTCTTTTCACTGTATTTTTGAGCTTTTTTTTTTTTTGAAAAAAAAAAAAAAAAATGAAGATCTCTCCATGTGGATTCTATTGTTTCATGAAAAAAAAAAAAATGAAGATCTCTCCATGTGGATTCTATTGTTTCATGAGAATGAACATTTGTAAAATTGAATAATATTGGGTTGTTCTTTCATTTTATGCAGTGTATTTTAGGAACTAAAGCAAACTAACAATGAAGATCATGTGTGTGTGTGACTGATTGGATTTATTCATTCATATTATGGACTGTTCTTTTGGAATGATTAAAAATGAAAATATATGTATGTTTAAAAAATAATAATAATAATAATAATGTCTGCTTATAACTATAAGTTATTTACTTGAAAGATGGTAGATCTGAGACCAGAGTTGCAAAAAAGCAAAACATTTGTCTTTTGAAAGGTGAAGCATTAAAAGACTTCATCAGACTGTTCGCTCTGTGTGTGTGTGTGTGTGTGTGTGTGTGTGTGTGTGTGAATAGAATAGTGTAGAATACTTTATTGTCACGAACTTTTAAAAGTTTACACAACATGAGACAAACAAATGTGATGTATATCTATCGCATGTACAAATACTAGATATGCTTTGTGAAAATAATGTTACTTTGCCGTTCCTAATAGTAAGTATTTTTCTTCCCAATAGGAGAGGAAGGGTGAAATTCTTCATCTTTGTTGAAGGTGATAGCGGAATTTGATTAGCAGGAGTAATCATGTATCAAAGTAAGTTGTGCTGAGTCCTGTGATGACTTTCCTCTTGATCTTCTGTTCTCTCTCTTGCATCTACTGCAGCAGTAGCTGTTGTGTATTGTTTTTGTGGTTTTTGTTGCTGCTGTTGCTGCTGCTGCTGCTGTGTCTACTGCTGTTGCATCTAGATTGAAAAAGTAAATGTTGGAGGGGAATATTGAATTGTGATTGGAAAGTATCATCAATATACATGCCAGAGCTAGTGACATTACCTTAAGCTCTACCATGATCAGGCATGTATGATTATATATAATGTATGGTTCATGATGCTGTTATTCACCAGAGATTTAAAGAGGAATCTGTTGGGAGTTCAGTGTGCGAATCTTGATTGACATCAAAATATGACTTGGCCCACAGAAAGATAGATGTACACACATGTACACACACACACACACACACACACACACACAACACACACAACACACACACACACACACACACACACACACACACACACACACACACACACATATCTGTATGACTGTATGAGGACTTTTTGTTTTATACAAAACCTAGGGTAGGCTCTCAAGGTGTGATCAGCATGTTGGGTTTATGTAAAAGTCATGACAGGTATTTGCTTCTTTTTTCTTCCTTTTTTTTTTTCTTCTTTTTTTTTTTCAGTAGCGGATGTGTTGTGTATGGATCAATCCACATGAAAGCTGAAACTGAGACCTTCAGTGAAAACTTAGCTTTCTTTTTTATGTAACTGACCATTCCTGCAGTCGTGTGTCCCCTGATTTCTAATTTATCACCCAGTTGAAGACGTTCAGTATTGTTCCTGAGCACAAACTGACTGCCCTGAAGTTTATGTACACACGCTGGTTAAACTAAAAGTCTGTGCATTACTGTTTTGACACTGTGAGGGAACATGAAATAAGTGGTGTGTGTGTGTGTGTGTGTACGTGTGTGTGTGTGTGTGTGTGTGTGTGTGAACTATAGACAAGAAAGTTTTTGATTGGTGTTCTCAAACATAATTAAGCATGATAAACAATTTGATTTTAGATTTTGAAATATCCATCCTTCTCTTTCTCAGGTTCACTGTACCTCCCTGTAGCTGTCTTTCTCTTTTTCTTGCTCTCTCTCTCCTCCTCTCTGTGTTGCTCTCTCTCTGTCCTCTCTCTCTCTGTGTCTCTCTCTCTCTCTCCTCTCTGTGTTGCTCTCTCTCTCTCTCTCTCTCTCTCTCTCTCTCTCTCTGTCTGTCTCTCCCCCTCTCTCTCTCCCTCTCCTGTCTGTGTTGCTCTCTCTCTCTCTCTCTCTCTCTCTCTCTGTCTCTCCCCCTCCCTCTCTCCCTCTCCTGTCTGTGTTGCTCTCTCTCTCTCTCTCTCTCTCTCTCTCTCTCTCTCTCTCTCTCTCTCTCTCTCCCCCTCTGTGTTGCTCTCTCTCTCTCTCTCTCTCTCTCTCTCTCTCTCTCTCTCTCTCTCCTCTGTGTTGCTCTCTCTCTCTCTCTCTCTCTCTCTCTCTCTCTCTCTCTCTCTCTCTCTCTCTCCTGTCTGTGTTGCTCTCTCTCTCTCTCTCTCTCTCTCTCTCTCTCCTCTCTGTGTTCTCTCTCTCTCTCTCTCTCTCTCTCCTGTCTGTGTTGCTCTCTCTCTCTCTCTGTCTCTCTCTCTCTCTCTTTCTCTCTCTCTGTGTTGCTCTCTCTCTCTCCCCCCCCCCCCCCTTTCTCTCTCATTGGTCTGTCAACCAATTGTCTTAGTTTGCTTGAATCCTATATGACAAACAGACAACAATGCGTGACAATGAGTATATCAATCTCCGCACCAACAACACTTGATTATGGCATTCCTCAGGGGTCTGTTTTAGGCCCTTTACTGTTCTCAATATATATAAATGACCTACCGCTTCATATGAAATCCGTCTGCAAACTTTTTGCGGATGATACAACAATTCACACTTCTCATACTGACATTGTCGCTCTTGCAAAAGACTTACAAGAAAGTACTGATGACCTCGTTAGATGGACCGAACTAAACCACATGTCTCTTCACCCTCAAAAAACAAAATGCATGTTAATCACAACCAGACAAAAGAGGCAAAACGCTGTACATAATCTTCCTTCCATCCAAATTAAAGGCGAACCTATTGAACAGGTCAGTGATCATAAAGTTCTGGGGATCATAATTGACAATAATCTCACTTGGAATCCTCACAAAAATTTCCTTTGCAAAAAGACAGCCCAGAAAACCCATCAACTATCCAAAATCAAATATTTCCTTGACCTTCATTCACGAAAATTATTTTTTTCAAGCGCATATCCAGTCTACAGTAGATTATGCATCAATACCATAAAGCCATTACAGAATCTTCATAAATGGGGTCTTGAGCTGGTACTCCTTTAAAAGACTACCCTTTTAGACTCAGACTATAAACAAACGAATATTATCATACTAATCCGTAGATTAAAGTACAATAAAGGAATCATGATGCAAAAAATTATGACAGGTAATGCACCACCAACATTAATAGACAAATTTTCTGTAAATTCATCAAGGAATCCCCCCAAAGTCCATATCCCAATTCCAAGAATTGACTTGTTCAAATCCAGTCTGGTTTACTCAGGCACCACCCTATGGAACTCACTCCCAGAAACAATTAAACAACACCATTGCCCAGCCACCTTAAAAAAACATTGCCTTTCCCACCTTATGCCATAATGTGTAATATAAATCATTCATTTTAATTTTTTATTGATACTGTTTGTCAGATGTGTATGGTTGACTGAGAACCTTCCTACCCTCTATCCCCCATTCTGATGTGTAGTGTGGTGTGTGTTGTGTGTGTTTGTTTCTTTCATTTTGTTCTTTTTTTTTCCTATGCATTTTACTACCACCATGCTAGTGCCTGTATGCCATATGTGTGTGTGTGTGTGTGTGTGTGTGTGTGTGTGTGTGTGTGTGGTTGTTGTTTTGTTTTGATTTATGTATATTTTTCCCTCTATTATGTATCTCTACTAACACCATGCTTTCATTTTATTAGATATTGTGTAGTGTAGACCCTATTCAGGGCGGGGACTGGATGTAAAAAAGCACACCAGTGCTTGTCTATTATCCTCGAAATAAGAATTTGTCTTGTCTTATCTTGTCTTGTCATTGTGGTGCTCTCTCTCTCTCTCTCTGTCTGTCTGTCTGTCTGTCTCTCTCTCCCTCTCTCTCTCTCTCTGTCTGTCTGTCCTACTGTTTCTTTGTCTGTTGGGGGTGTTATTTGTTCATGCATATGAAATACACATGTTTGTTAAAGGATATACTGTCTGTCAGATACCAAAAGTTTGCTACCTACGTAGAATGACACCATGCCATCTTGACAGCTGGGCTTTCAACCAAAATGTGGTGCTTTTCCACCATATTCCTTTAGTTTAAAAAACTTTAATGTAACTAATATATTTCACAGGAAAACAGGAACAAGTGGAATTTGATGCTGTCTTACAGGACAGCACATGTGTTTGATTCAGCTACTGGATTGAAGTCATAGGCTGAATCACCCTTTCAGTTTGAGAAAACTCTGTGTGTATTCCACTTAGGGACAAATGTATTAATTAATGAAAAATGCAGTCTTGGTGTAATGTCAGCACTACAAGACATTGATTAACTGCTTGTCTGATTTTGAAAGCCTCGCTTAAACAACCATGTACTTGTCTTCTGTGTAAGTTACACTGGTTTCCAACATCTGATAGAATGAAGTTCAAAATAGCTCGTGTACATATGTTTGACTGGTTCTGCACCCTTGTACACCTTTCTGACAGTAAAGATTTACAGACCACACTGGTTCTGCACCCTTGTACACCTTTCTGACCTAGTAAAGATTTACAGACCACACTGGTTCTGCACCCTTGTACACCTTTCTGACCTAGTAAAGATTTACAGACCACCCCGCTCAGGCCTCAGTCGTTTGGTTGGCGTTCACATGTTTAGAACTCCCACGTTATTTTGTGGTCAACAGGTGTGGCGGTGGTATTCACATGTTTAGAACTCCCACGTTATTTTGTGGTCAACAGGTGTGGCGGTGGTATTCACATGTTTTGAAATACCACGTAATTTTGTGGTCAACAGGTGGGGTGGTGGTACTCACATATTTTGAAATACCATGTTATATTGTGGTCAACAGGTGTGGCTGGCATTGGTACCTACATGTTTTGAAATCACACATTGTATTGTGGTCAACAAGTATGCCGGTGGTACTCGCATGTTTTTGAATCCCACGTTATGTTGTGGTCAACAGGAGCAACGGTGGTACTCACATGTTTGAAATCCCACGTTATGTTGTGGTCGTCAACAGGTGCAGCGGTGGTATTCACATGTTTGAAATCCCTCGTTACATTGTGGTCAATAGGTGCAGCAGTGGTACTCACATGTTTTGATATCCCACGTTATGTTGTGGTCAACAGGTGCAGTGGTGGCAGGCTTTGCGCCTCTGCTGGCAAGCGCCATGATGGATGGGTACTACAGCCAGATGACCCACACCTGCAACTACTGCAACAAGGTATGCTTGGGGTACTTGACTGTATTTTTACATGTGTACATGTACATTTGTGTGTGTGGTTTTTTTGTTTGTTTTTTTTGTTTTTTGTTTGTGTGTGTGTGTGTGTAATAATAACAATAACAATAATTTTAATGCAGTCTTTTCAGGCCATCTGGCCCATACAGACAGGAGAAGTGAAATTCCACATGGTTTAAAAAGCACAAGGTGAGCATACAGGCATCAAACATTAAGTGTTGCATCTGAGTTTCCTAGATCCACAAATGTACATAGCAACCTTGAAGGCTAACTTCCCGCTCAGGTTTCTGCATAGCAACTGAGCTTTAAAAGATGATGGAAAACGGTGATAATAAAGTGGTATATATCTTTTACGAAGTGTTGCATATACTGGGGCAAACAAAAAGAAAATGTACAGGATCTTCAATTCTATTCAAATTACAATACTTACAAATTGGATCTGACAAACGATTACCAAAACAAGAGATTCCATCAAGTGGTAGACGATTTGACTTAATCAGACACAGGACAGGCGATGCTCGTGATTGTCTAACTCACCAATGTAACTAGCTCTTATAATTTCTGAATGATATAAACAGTAATCCCCTTCTTTCACAACAGACTCATGCCAGCTTTGGCAGAAATCATCTTCTAGTCTGTCCTTGAAGATCCTTTGAAAATACATCTTGCATTGCCCATACATACCCGAATCCAGATTTACACAATATAGTCCTTACTTGAGTTGCCCAGTTGTGTCTTCCATTGTAATCATGTGTGTGTGTGGGAGGGGGGGGCATATACTTTTATGTGCATATGTATGTATGAATGCATGTATGTATGAATGTATGCTTATATGTCTGTATCTGTAATGTTTATGTGTGTGTATAGTTTGGTAGGTACATTTTGGTGTGTATATGTAGCATTGATATACAGCATGTGCTTTGTGAAGCAACTAGAGCAGTTTTCTGGATAAAGTGCAAAAAAGAATCCATTATTATTATTATTATTATCATTGTTGTTATTTGTTGCGTAAATGACTCCATGTTTGGAAAGCACTTAGAGCTCTGACTGAGGATAGGTGCTAAAATAGTATTCATATCATCATCATTATTGTTATTATTATATTATTATTGTTTTTGTTATTATTGGTATCATCATGAGTCACATTAACATTTTGGTTTGTATACGTAACATTTGATGTAATGTGTTATACATGTATCATATGATGTGTATTCTGAAACACCGAGAGCAGTTTTCTAGATAGAGTGCTATTTAAGCATCCATTCTTCTTCTGCTTCTTCTTCTTTTACTTCTTCTTCTTTTTCTTCTTCTTCTTCTCCTCCTCCTCCTCCTCCTCTTCCTTCTATTGTAAAGCATCTGGAGCAGTTTTCTAGATAGAGTGCTATTTAAGCATCCATTCTTCTTCTACTTCTTCTTTTACTTCTTCTTCTTCTTCTCCTCCTCCTCCTCCTTCTATTGTAAAGCATCTGGAGCAGTTTTCTAGATAAAGTGCTATTTAAGCATCCATTCTTCTTCTACTTCTTCTTCTTTTACTTCTTCTTCTTGTTCTCCTCCTCCTCCTCCTATTGTAAAGCATCTGGAGCAGTTTTCTAGATAGAGTGCTATTTAAGCATCCATTCTTCTTCTGCTCCTTTTTCTGCTTCTTCTTACTGTTATTATTATCATGATTATTATTGTTATTATTATTGTCATCAAGGTGCTGCCCACCTATGGCGACCTGGTGCAGCACAAGAAGACCCATATGGGTGAGCGTCCTTTCTCCTGCCACATCTGCCACAAACGCTTCACCCAGAAGGCCCACCTCAACATCCACAAGCGTACACACACAGGTGAGGGCTGATGTCTGTGTGTGTGTGTGTCTTTGTGTGTGTGTGTTATGTTACCACATCTGCCAGAGATGCTTCAACCAAGTAAGCCCATCTCAGTTTGCGCAAGCACTCACACGCAGGTGATGGGTACTGGTTTTTTTATGTGTGTTTTTTGTGTGTTTTTTTTTGCTGTTGTTGTTGGTTTTTTTGTTGTTTTTTTTGTTTTTGGTTTGCTTTTTTCTTCATTTTTCTTTTTTAACATGTCTGGTTGTTGTTGTTAATGTGTCGTCACATCTGCCAGACAGCCAATTGAACACTGAAACATCCAGACGTACACACAAACAATCCTGCCAATGACTGTGTACCACCTTCTGGATTCATGTTTTTTCCTGATCTGTAGGAATGTAGGAATTGGGGTTAAATTCTGATCTTGTGGGACTTCATCAAAATCATGAACATTTCAGATTCCTACTGTTTGCTTTGATTATTGCTGTCAAAGAGTTTGAAATAGTGTTTGTGCTGTATGGGTCACAGGCTGGCTTGCAGTCTGTTCTCATACTATACACACTACACACACATGTAAATAAACATCATATGCATGCCGCATTCATTCTCTCTGTATATACATTGTTGTTTTTTATTGACACTCTCATGAAGAAAGAGAAACACCTGTAGGTGCTGGGGAGGACCCAGAGAAGCACTGTCTCCACCCGCCCTTGGAACAGTCCTGCACCACCCTTGGAGGCCTGCGCTGTGTTCACAGTGGGTGGAGGCATGCACAGGACACTCCATTAAGAATTCAAGGGACATAACTGCTCCCGAACAGAGGCAAAAGAGACCACAGGATGCAACTCACTACAGCCTTTAAAAAGAAGTATCCCCATGGGTGTACCAGCCAGTATTTCATGACTGCAGAGCCCACCGGCAAAAGACACCACCCTCCAGCTGCTGAGCAAACCCCACAAACCAAACCACCCCTGACAGATGAAGACAGTGCCACTCCAGACACAGCCATACGGTCTTATGTGCCCTCAAAAGAGAATCCCAAGTTGTAGTCTTTCCCACTGTCAGCAGGACTTTCCCTGTGGTCAGTGGGTGTTTCCTCCCCATCACTGGGCCTTTCTCCAGGGTCAGCCTAGTCCAGGCAAGCACTCTCATGCATTGCTCTTCGTCCTAAACACTGACACATGTCATGAATGAAACAATTCTGCATTCTGCATACACACCCTTGTGATATAAATGCCATTGACAGCTAAAATTTTCATGATATATCCTGACACATGTTGTTTGCGTTTTCAGGTGAGAAACCCTATCCCTGCCCAATCTGCCACAAGCGCTTTGCTCAGTCGTCACACCTCAACAGCCACCGTCGCATCCACGCCGACGACCGACCCTACTTCTGCGTCGTCTGCAACACGGGCTTTTCGCAGAAGCACCGTTTCGATGCTCACCTGCCCTGCATGCAGCAAGCCAAGTCCAGAAGCTCCGCCAGAATTTCTGCTGCCCTTTCTTCTGCGGCTGCTGCATCAGCGGCTGGAGTTATGTCCTCTTACCATGGTGGTGGGACAATGGATGGAGAGATGGACGTGGACCAGAAACCAGATGTCCGCTACCTGGACTCCTTGAACCAGCAGGCCCTTATGCAGCAACTGGTTGAGTTCTCAGCAGCATCCGACAGTTCCAACGCTGCTGCTGTGGGAAGTGAGCAGAAAGTCAGCTTGGAAGAAGGAGAGATTGACCGCAATAGCCTGCTGGGAGGAGCCACACAAAGCTCTCCCAGAGAGGAGTCTAAGCTAGGCATCTCAGTCACAAGCACAGCAGCTGCATCGTCTCACCGCAGAAAACCATCCCACATCCGACATGTGGACAACGACGAGGGTCCAGGCAACAACCCTGACCTTGGCATGGCTGACCGAACCGCAGACAACGGCGCAGTCAACCGGAACGATCTGCTGACCATAGAGAACTCGGACGCGGACGGCATCGACGACAAAGACGACATCCAGGTCCACTTCCAGAACGGGGCGGTGGGTTTCCCAGTGGAGCAGAACCAGCAGCAGCAGCACAACAGCCGAGCAAACACCATCAACACGGGCCCCATGCCTGCCAACCAGTCCCTCCTCCCGACCAGGGTCGCCCCTCTTGGTGCGACTATCAACAATGCCATGGTGGACTCGAACTCGCTGGGGTCGCATGGGCGGGCCAACCACCGCATTTCCCTGGTGAACTTCACGGCGGAGGAGCTGCTGCGGCACATGATGTCGCGGGGGGACGTGCACCGCTGCGACTACTGCCACCTGATCTTCCAGGACGCAGCCATGTACCACATCCACCGCAACATGCATGACAAGAACGACCTGCGCTGCTGCAATTTCTGCGGCAAGATGCTGCTGGACCGCTACGACTTCACCGCTCACTTCCTCAACGAGCACAGATAAGTTAGTGTGTGTGTGGTGTGGTGCCAGGAAGGTGTGTGTGGCTTAGTATTATTAGTTTTGAAGTTGAAGAAGAAGTTGTGTGGTTCGTATTTTGGCGCCTGAATCAATGGCAATGTTAACGTTACATTTACATTTCGTTGTTTGTGTGTTGGTGTTGTATTGATATTGAGTTGGGTTTTTTTTCTTCTCTTTGTTTACATATATGTACAGTATTATGTTGTTAATTTTTTAAAGACATCATATCAAGTCCGGAATGGAATATATAATCCCAAGACTGATTAACAGTACATTACTTTGTTACCAAGGAGGGCTCACTAATATACACCCAAAACATAAGTTGCTGATTTAGAAGAGGGAAAAAAGTCTTCTGAACACAGGAACAGGTCTCATTAGTTTCTTTGTAAGAATTTGCTGCTGTCTAAAGTGTCTTAAACTATGGAAATGAATGAAAATGTGATCTTGCTTTTGTTCATGGAAGGCTTTTTCCATAAAAAAAAAAAAAAGGCTAATAATGTAATGCGATTATCATTTTGCTTTTTTTTTTTTTTTTTGTGGGGAAAAGTGTGGCTTTCAGGTGAGCCAAGAATATTTTTGCATACCTATTGGATGAAAATTAGGGTCTTAACAGGGATGCTGTTGATGCATACTGATTACTCATGATATTGTGCTCCAATATTCCTTGTGACCCCGGTACACTTGGTAATAAAGACATATTCTGTTCTGTTCTATTCTATTCTATACTGTGTTTAAATCACGTTTGAACAAAACACATGCAGAGGCTAGTCTTCAGGAGGTTTGGGGGCGCTTTTTTTGTTGTTGTTGTTTTGTTGTATTCTGTGTCCTTCCAAGTAAGCTTCTTTTTTCTTTTTTCTTTTTTCTTTTTTTGTGTGTGTGTTTGTCCTTCCAAGTACCAGTTTCATCTTTTATCCACTGTTTTGCTGGTTGTCCCCACTCCATAGGCATGCCCCCCTCCCCCCTCCCCCCAAGGCTGCAGCACTAGGGAACTGTCAGTATCAGGCCACCATAAGACACCCCACCAGAGGATACCCTCCATGCTTGACTGCTGAGTCACCAAGATGTGTTCACTTTGCATGTTCTGATTCCACACAGTGTGCAACACCTTCTGCTGAGCCCTTGGTCATGAAGCCAGACAGAATGAGAATGGAATTACCTCCCCTCCCCCACCCAATCCACTGTTCCACTCTGCTTGACACACAGTTCCCTGAGTATTGAAAAATAAAAGTATGTGAGTGTGAGAGCCCTCGGAATTTGATTAGTTAGGCCTAAGGGATGGGGAAGACCCTCCCCCCCACCCCCCCACCCCCACCCCCCTTTTTTTTTTTTTTTTTTTTTTTTTTTTTTTTTAATAAACATTCAGTGCTGTACACATACAAAAATTTAATGAATGACTTCAGCACCCAAGAGCAAACAAATGGTCACCAATTGTGCATCACACTTTGACAGATGAAAAAAATCAGTCAGACCATTACCAGCAAAAACCTTTTTCCATTCTTTCTTCTTTTTTTTCTAAGAATAATCAGTAAAAAAAAAAAAAAAAAAGCTTTCAATTGCTGTGGTTTTGTTTTGATGTTTTAATCAAAGGATTCAACAAAGTGAGGATTGTTTCTTTTAATTATCTTTGATGTGTATTCAAGAAACTGCATACATACTTGTTTCTTTCAGTCAATGACTCAAAGTAAAGCGATAAGAAACAATACACTTTTTTTTCTTTTTCTTTTTTTTTTCTTTTTCATGATCCACCACTCCCACGTCAGTCTTCCCCGACTCCTCTTGTCCCCCATCCCTTTCTTTTTCATTCTTATTTTTTTCTTCCAAAATCTTGTGAAGGCTATGAGATATTATGCAGAGATGATAGTATACACCAAACTGGAGCTGATTTTTATGATGATTCATCATGTGGGAAGTTTGAGGTTATGGTTCATTTTGCTGATGTATTGTTTGCTTCTTGTTGTTTTGGGTTTGGGTTTGGGTTTGTTTGGGGTTTTTTTTTAGAGGGGGGGGGGGGGGTCATTTTTTGGGGGGGTTGGGGGGGTTGTTTGTTTTTTGGTAACTTTTTTTTGCAATAAATGATTGATGTTAAGTGTTTCTGCTGCTAGTCATTATGTTTAAGAAAAAAAAAAAAGTCAATTGTTGCAATCATGTTCTTAAAATATTTTATTTGACTAGTTACTGATAAGTTTGACATGGTCATGTGCAATAATGTGTGTGTGTGTGTGTGTGTGTGTGTGTGTGTGTGTGTGAATAAAACACTCTGTGATATCATCAGTTTTCTATTTTCAAATAAAAGTCATTTCAAACAGTTAACATGTAACTAGAATATATGTCAGACCCACTTATTTTGTTCTTAAGAGGCAGAAGTTGCTGGGAGCAAAACTTTACTTAACATTCAGCTAAAATTTCAGTATAATGCATCTCATTGCTAGACTTTGAGTTTAAAGATAAACCAAAATTAGAATTAAGATTCACAGAAGGATTCTTTTTTTTTTTCTTTTTTTTTTTTAAGCATATATTTTCCATGTTGGTGATTCTGTTAAATTCAAGGAAAGAAATAACATATTTCCTGCAGAGTCTATTCTGCTCATTCGCACTGGTTATCATTTTCATCTTTTACTTTGTTTTTGTTTTTTTCAGCTGCCTCAAACCAGGTAGCAAAAGTGGAAAGTGTTGTGGAATGAAAATGGCTTACTTATGTTGACACATCAGTTTCATGTCTTCTTTGTTTTTGTATTCATGGTCTGTACGTCCCATGTTCACTTGTACCTGTACAAGTGGGCTTTTATGAGTTTGACCATTTTTACCCAGCTGTGTAGGCAGCCATACTCTGTTTTCAGATGTACGCATGCTGGGTATGTTCTTGTTTCCATAACTGAATGCTGACATGGATTGCAGGATCTTTAACATGTACATGATCAATCTTCTGCATGAGTATGCACATGAATAGGGCTCAGGCACTAGCAGATCTGCACATATATTGACCTAGGACTAGTGGAAGATGGGGAAAAATCTCCACCCTTGACCCACCTGGTGCACTGAAACTGGGCATCAAACTCAGGAAACTCGGGAGAGAATCCATCACTCAAACCATTCAAACCATACTTGTTCTGTGTTGTTAAAGGACAGTAGCATCTTGTAGTTTGGATGTTACTGGCAGGGCATGCTGGTATTCTTTAGATTTTTTTTTATTTAAAAATTTTTTTTTTTTTATATAATGTTTTGAGAGAAAATAGTCTCACTTAACAAACCCCCTGCATGTGAAGTTAAACTATCTGAAGTTATGTTATTGTTTGGATGAGAGGTTTAGAATTTAGGTTCTTTTTTTTTTCTTTTTTTTTAAAATAAACCGACTTGGAGGGTTTTGTTTTGAGACAGAGACACAGAGAGAGAGAGAGTGTGTGTGTGTATGTGTGTGTGTGTATGTGAATTATTTTAAACTGCACATCATAAAGATGTTTATACAACCATGCTGACAATTACATGAAATATTTTTTGTCAATTGTCTAAATCATTTTATAAAATGTAATATGTATTCATGCAGTTTTGATTAAAGAATTTTTTCTTTGTGTTCACAAAAATTGTGTTTTATTTAAAGTGTATGTACCCAGTATATGTGTTTATATGTTTGTGTGTGGGGTCACTCTCTCTCTCTCTCTCTCTCTCTCTCTCTCTCTCTCTCTCTATATATATATATATATATGTGTGTGTGTGTGTGTGTGGAGGTGAGCGTGTACGTGTGTGGGTGTGTGTTGGTGTATACAGAGATAGAGCATATTCCTGCTATGATTTCACTCACAAGTGATATATATGCATGTATACATGATCATTTAAGTCATGTTGTTCAGGCAGAGAAATCTCAAAGACTACATTTTCTGAATAAACAAACAGGCAGCTGGTAATCACTGAATAAATTATTGAAGCAGAGAAAATATTTTTATGCTCACAAATCACCGGTGAGTAATGTATTTGAACACACACACACACACACACACACTCCTATTACTGTCTGACTTTTTTCCCCTCCAAATGTTTGTATTATAGTCTAATTGGGTTGTTGTTATAACCTTTGAATGTTTATATATATATATATATATATAACACTAACACACACACACGCACATATATATATATATATATATATATATATATATATGCATATATATATATATATATATATATATATATATATATATATATATGCACCTATATGTTTTAAAGTTGCAAAGTTATTCTCTAAGTTAGATTGTTGTTAAGTTAATGTTGTGAATAGTATTGTTTTCATCCCTTCCCCTTCCCCTCCCCTTTTTTCTCCCCCCTCCTTTTTTTTCATGTCTAATATCACTGAATGTCGATAGACATTAAATGAAATTGAACACACACACACACACACACACACATACACATACACACACACACACACACACACACACACACACACACACACACACACACACACACACAAATAAACGTCTTCCAACCTAGCGATAGTTGAAAGTCACCAGATCGATTGTCCGCAGCTGTGGTGATATCCATGTGGACACAAAGTGATCAACGCTATCTGGAAAAGTCCAACAGTGCCCAGTACCATTTCATCCCAGGAAGAGAGAGCATATGTTATTGCCATGATTATACTCACAATTTACAGACATTTATATTCCATTTATCCTGCTCAGGCAGTGAAATCCCAAGGCACAAAAACTATATTTTCTAAATGTATATAGTATAGATAAAGTGACATTTCCAGTCAACTTGGCATCTCTTCATTGGAGAAACGTCTCCGGGATGGACCCTTATGGCCGGGTACACAATATCAAATGTGATGTAACTTACACGGATCTGTCTGCACGCTCTGGCACCTCGATCTTCGAATCTGAATCTGGATCTGGAAAAAGGAATGGATCTCCCACACCGACAAAAAGAACGTTTCTAAGCCATGTTTGATGTGTGTGTGTGTGTGTGTGTGTACATGGCTGCGTGCGTGCATTTGTTTATGCGTGTGTGTGTGTGTGTGTGTGTGTGTTGGGGAGCGGGTCGCTTTGTTTGCTTTTTTGTGTGCCTCACTATGAACAGTGTATCATTCTTTCTTTTATTTTTTATTTCGTTGTCGTTTATTCTGTGGTGAGATTTATGGCAGACTGCCCCACGTCATTGACGTATTTTGTGTTTATAATCGATGCTGTACTTACACTTACCAGTGATTTGTTGCGTGTGTGTGTGTGTGTACGTGTGTGTGTTTCAAGTTGTGTGTTTGTGCTGTTTTTTACGTTGTTTTTTTCTCTCTCTCTTTAATAAAAAAACAAAACAAAAACAAAAAAACCCACGTGGTTCTGTTTCTACACATGGTTTCTTTTTATACATGTTTTCAGCCCTGATAAGACTCGTGTGGTCAGTTGGGATCTGGGCCAAATAATTATTGATAAGCGATAATTGTGAGACAAAACGAGAAGTAATCAGTTCATCCATTGCCGTTAACTGGATCACAATCAGTGCAGTGCAAACTGCCACTGCGTGTATACAGAATGCTGCAGATCTGTTCTGCTTGGTTATGCTGTTTAGTGACGGTTGGGCTTTGTCTTTTTTTGTTGTTGGTGGTGGTGGTGGTGGTGGTTTTTTGGGTTGTTTTTTTTTGTTGTTGTTGTTGGTTTGTTTGTTTTTGGGTTGTTGTTGTTTTTGTTTTTTGTTGTTGTTGTTTTTTTGTTGTTGTTGTTGTTGTTTTTTTTTGGGGGGGGGTAATTTTTTTCTTTTGTTTTTTTTTTTATTGTTTTTTGTTGTTGTTGTTTGTTGTTGTTTTTTGTTTGAGGGCCGGGGGGGGGGGGGTATCTTTTTTCAGCTTGGGTTTTCAGCTTCTCTCCTCTTCATAATCTTACCTTATCAGTATTCAGTGTTCTAATCAACTGCAGTGTCTTCTTCCAGAGACTTCTCTTCAGTCTTTTTCTACTGGAGTGGCGCAGTGGCAGGGCGTTTACAACGTTGGACTTTGAGGGTCCTGGGCTCAAATCCCATCAGTGGCGCCTGGTGGGTTGTGCATAGATCATCCTCCCCACCCCACCCCACCCCCAACCCCCCAATCCCCCAATCCCCAACCCCCTTTCCCCTGGAGAACGTATCTACAGAGTTGCAGAATAAGAGCAATAATATGTGTATGTCAAAGATACCGTCATGCGTGTCTGCCTTTGGTGGGTCATGAAAACATAAACATGCACGGCTGAGCATGCACATCCACGGAAGCGAAGTATAGCTGCCTATAAAGGAGAGGTAAAACCAGCATTGCACTACATGAACTTTGAAGCTGCAGCCCACGAACACAGAAAAAGAAAGTTTTCTTCCCGCATGCTGACAAGCGTATGGTACGTGACTGAATAATTTATCACATTCATATTCGATCGATAACCATTTTCAGCATTTTCAAGCGCACGTGATGCAAAATGATGACAGTGTCGTTATTCATGTATCTATCGTTAATATTCTATCGTTTTTGAGGAACCTCTAAACGAGTCCACTGACAACAAAAATTATTAAATTTGGTAGATGTGATATGAAATTATGCAGGGTTAGAAGAACACTGAGTAGCGTTGCACCAACACACAGGCCTATTACAGCGCAAGCATATCGCTAAGTCTGAATGATGCTTAATTGTGGACCACAAGTCATGATTTTGCTTTGAAAACAGCCTTTCCTTCTGGCCGTTTAATGTGATTGTGGATCGGCAGCAGGAATGACAGAACTGGTCAGGAGTTTTCCGATCCAGTGTTATTGAATTGTCATGTCTTTTTTGTGACTTTCATTCAGATGCATAATACGTTTAGAGAATCGGCTTGGTAGATAACCTTGATCTGAAATGGGCCTGAAAAAAAAAGGGAAAAGATGACGAATGAAAGAACCACCTAAATAACGAAATACGGAATGAATGAACGAACGAACGAACGAACGAATGAACTAATGTAACAAAACATCTGGGTCTTCTCTTTGTCTTCGTATCTTCCTTCCTTCTTTCCTTTTTTTACCCCTTCATTTTTTTTCCTTTCTTTCATCCTTCCTTAATGTCTCTGCTTCCTTCCCCCCTCTGACTCTCTCTCTCTCTCTCTCTCTCTCTGTCCCTATTTCTGTTTCTGTCTGTCACTGTGTGTGTGTGTGTGTGTGTGTGTGTGTGTGTGTATCTCCGTCTCCGTCTGTCATAATCTCTCTCCCTGTGTGCCTAAGTCTCTCTCTCTCTCTCTCTCTCCCATAGAAGTTCACGTGTTGGTGTACCACTCTCGCAACAAAACATTGAGAAATAGGTGCTTTAGATAATTATTTTATTTGAAACTTGCAAAACAAATCATTTACTGATTTAGTGATAGTTCAAGGACGAGCCAAGCATTAGAGCGAACACAGGTGCTCTCACTGATGCAAGGAGTTCAGCCACATAGCTCTTGACTCAGGTCATTAGCGACACAATCAGTATTGACAGGTCCAGTGAAAAACCTCTCGCCACACCATCGCTGTTGTTGGTGTTTTGTCGAAGACAATAACGACACAAACATCCGGTGTGTGTGTGTGTGTGTGTGTGTGTGACATGAAGGAAGAGACAGGGAAGGGGAGGTTAAAGAAATAATAATGCATTGATTTATTGTCACTGTTGATGTTGCTGCTGCTGCTACTGCCGCTGTTGTTAAATTCTTTTTACTTTTTCTGTTGTTGTTTTTGTTTTGTTCGTTTGTTTGGACTGAGTGGCTGTCAGAATGAATAGATTTTGCTTTTTGTCTTGCCATTCTGCTGTGCACCTTGTTTGTCGTTTATTCTGATGCAGGGGACTATTTAACCACCACCACCACCCCACAAACCCCCCCTTCACCCCCCCCCCCCCCCCCCCCCCCCCCCCCCCCCACCCCTCCAAAAAAAAAAAGAAAAAAGGATTGGCTAATGTCTCACAACATTGAAGAGTGAACAGGGCTGCTGACATTTGCTGAGACAGTCACGACACACATGATCGTCCAGAATGGAGATGGCTATAGTGCACGAGTCAGCATACACGGTGCCCCAACGATTCCCCATGGAGCTAAGGGACCAAGCAAGCAAGCAATGTTTCCCCTGTGAGCCCAGCGCCCCCACGATTTCTCTCTCTCAGTTTGAGAGAAAGCTTGGGACTGTGAGAAATCGTGGTCGTTCCCCTCTTACGTTTTCTCTCAATAGCGAGAAATCGTGGGGGAGCTCCCACGATTTCTCACAATGTGTGAGAAATCGTGCGAAGTCCCCTTTATTTTTGTCAAAAATATTTCCTTTGTCATCGGAGTTGGTTTCTTGTCTTTTCCCAATGCAGATATAAGAGAAAAATGAGAGAGAGAAAAAGAAACGAGAAATGGGGGAAACGACAACGACGATCATGAAGACATCAGCGAAGACATCAACAATAGATGGTGAAGGTGATGGCACAGTGCTGATTTAAAAAAAAAAAAAGAAAAAAAGTGTGAATGGATGTGTATGTCAGTGAGTGAGCGAGTAAGTGTGTGTGTGTGTGTGTGTGTGTGTGTGTGTGCTTCCTTATGTGTGTTTACTTGGCCGGTTGATTCGGTCTTCTTTCACTCTGTTTTAAGATATTTTCATGTTCCAAGTGTTTTCTATGAAACTGAGAATCTATTTTAAGTGCAATCTTGCATGCAAAAGGATGCTGACACAAACAGATGAACAAATGAGCAAGCATGAAATGAAGAACATTCTAAATGAAATGTGACAGAAAAGGTTCACACAACAAACATCAAAACTATTAATTTGGTCCAGTTTTCACGCGCCCTATGTGAGGGTAGGGCATTGTGAAACATCTTTTTTTGCTATCATATTTATGTAAAAAGTTGAATCATTTTGATGCTATTCCCAACATTCAAGAAAGATTCGGTTCATGTCATAATATATTACAATTATTATATTGTATTTCTGTTTGAGTTATACATATTGCTTAAATTTCGTTGTTTGCTATTGATGCCGATGTTGAATTTTAGGTCGATGCACTGCAGTGATCAATCTTATGTGAAATACAATAAATAATTGTGTTTCAGTGTCATTACTGTTCA
>NC_134885.1:36603330-36610830 GCF_041734735.1 Babylonia areolata | reverse complement strand
CTGTACAGAGTCAGAGACAGAGATGGGGCCAGTTGATTGAACTGGACACACACACACACACACACACACACACACACACACACACACACACACACACACACACACACACATAGAGGGAGAGAGAGAGGCAAAGACAAGGCAGAATCTTCATTAACGAGGGTAATACGAGAATAAGTACATATTTTTTGTTGTTGTTGTTTTTACATCTCTCCTACAGACAGAAATGACATGTGGGGGTGAGGAGTGGGTAGGTGTGGATAGGGGAGAGGGGGGGGGCGGTGGTAAGGGGTGAGGAGCCTACTTATGAGCCTATTTCGGAAGGTCATCCAGCGGGCGATTCTAACAATGCTCATTAAAAGCTGAAACCGACCACATCACCCACCCACCCCCTCACCCCACCCACAGTCCGCTTCCCTCGCCCCCTCCTTCCCCCCCTCCTTTTTTATTTTTTTTTTATTTATTTTTTTTTTACATGGATGTGAACAGTCTACTGATTGCTGCTTGCACACGTCATCACTTTGCCAGAACACAAATAGCAGGCTTTCTGTTCACAAGGCTGACTACAGGGACTACATGACTACATTCGTGTTGAAGTCTTCTTGGGTTGTCCATTGGAAATCACGTTCTTCTTCTTCCTGTCCTCTTTCTTAAGGTGATACTTTTGGTCCTGGGATATATCTCTGGTTTCTCTGGAGGTTTTTGATAGGGGTAGGAAACTCGCAAAAAATAGATGGTGGGTGCATTATATAAATGAATATATATATTTATATAGGCGTGTGAATGTGTGTGTGTGTGTGTGTGTGTGTGTGTGCGTGTGTGTGTGTGTGTGTGTGTGTGTGTGTGTGATATTCGTTTCTATCATGTGACCATCAGAACAGCAGAGGAGGCAGCTGCTGTGCCGACTATCTGGGCTAGAATTTGATAAAAGCGGAGAGTGTTTTGCCCGAGTTACATCCCAGTATCTTGGTCAAGAAGGCTTTGAACAGTCGGAGTTCAGATTATTACATATTATATAGATATGCCGAAAGAGAGAGAGAGAGAGATCACACAATATACTGCATAATCCAAATGAATTCTTCTGCCGTTTCATCTGCAAAGAAAACCAACCTGACAAAGCCATATTTCACTAACTAAAAGCACACAACCTCATTAAACAAATGCTCAATCTGCTAGCAAAAAAATAATAAAATAAATAAAATAATAATGAATTAAAAAAGTGCAAATGTGTGGTGCATATATTACAGACAGGTTTATTGGCAAGAAACAAAATATCGGAAATTTGTTGATAACAGGAGAAACTGATAAATTAATACTCTTCATCTTTTTTTTCTTTTTTTTTCTCTCTCTTCTAACATATCCACCTACCAACTACTCCGCTCATACCTGTGCAGTTCTGAACCCCCCTCACCCCTCTCCACCCCCCCCTCCCCCGCTCCCATCCCCTCCACACACACGCATGGCTTCGTGAGAGTTTGACTCTTTTCCCCGGTTCGCCTACCCGCCACAACTCTCCGTTTTGCCCATTCAGTCTTTCTTTCTCTCGAAAAAAACAAACAAACAAAACAACAACAACAACAACAACAACAACAACAACAACAACAACAACAACACACACACACACACACACACACACACACACACACACACACACACACACACACACACACACACACACACACACACACACACACAATCTCTGTCATAACTTTGGGAAGGAACAGCCAACAAGTACGTAGACGGATTGAATACAGGCCAGTCGGTATTGTCAATTCAGTGATAGGTGAATCTTTAATAGGCGAATAGGGAGTAGGCGAATTGGGATGACACCTTTCGCACCATACTACATTTACAGCGTTCATTTCCAGAGGATCCAGCAGTTTGTTTATAGGTTCATCTATATCTTCACCAGCGCATGCGGTTTCTGTTCCAGGATTAAGCGTGCGTTTGACAAAGTTCAGTTTCGGAGGAGGTGACTTAAACTTCTGTGTTAAATGATGAAATCACGCTGCATTGAGACATTTTAAAGTCTCTGAAATCTCTACAATCATTAGTTTGTACATTTTTTACATTGAGTCCCGGTGCTGCTATCTCGGCTATATCTTCCATATTGATATCAAGCACGCGCAGACGTTTCTGTTTCTTGTCTCTCAGCAGAATTTCTCCCCTTCCCCCTCCTCTCCCCCATCTCCTAGAATAGTCGAATTTTCCTCTCTTTTTTTTTCTCAAGCAATTGCCGACGCCCGTGGGCAATCATCTACTGAAGGCCACATCGCCCAGATATCCTTGAGAAACGGCTAAAATCAGCTAGTGGCAATATTACGCGTGATTGGTTGGGGGCGGGGAAGGAGGTGGGGGTTGTGGAATAACACGCACTCACTTATCCACCCACCCACCCAACCACCCGCGCGCGCACACACACACACACACACACACACACACACACTCATACACACGCGCGCGCCCACGAAGACACACCTACATAATTCGTCGAAAATCATAATTGTGGATAGCCGTTTAAAAAAAGAATGAATGAACACACACACACACACACACACACACACACACACACACACACACACACACACACACAGATGTATTAGAATACCACTGGAACGCTTCAGTGACTGCCTGAAAGCTTCCTTTGGTACCTACTGGATTCGCATCCTGGGATGGGTCAGCCTCGCTATTGACCGCAGCGCCAGGCCACTGCCTTTGCTATCTGCAAAAGAGTTTTAGTGTGTGGAGAGAGGGGGTTTCAGGACCTGAGGTGCCAGTTGCATTGCTTGGTTCTAACTTTTTGACAGTTACACGTGACTAAATACCAACGTTGACCGAACTACGCTATTGGTCAGATCCATACTAGTAACACACAGTTAGTAGCGGGTTACGACTCTACTAGGCTCTTCCGTCCGAGCAATGCAACTGGCTCCCAGGACCAGAAGCGTCAATCCCACAAAGCGAGGAGACGAGACCTATCATCTGTTAACTGCCTTGCCCACAGTCCTGCAGCATTTGTGCGTCTGACTTTGGGATGCGTTCCCCTCCCCGGAGCTAGTAAGGTCTTCATGGTTCGTGGCGGACTTCCGTGATCATGATAGCGGCCAGACAAGCGGTTCTTCCCCTTTTTTGGCAGGGTCACTATAGCGTCCCCAGAGCAGCCAGTCACAAGCTGTTTCCCCCCCGTTTTTTCAGTGTTCCATAGCAGCCAGAGAAGAAGTAGTTATCCCCGACGATTTCAGTGTCCCTGTAGTAGCCGGACGCAAGCAAATAGCAGTCAGACACAGTAGTTCTCTCCCGGCGTTTTAGTTTCCCAAGTAGTCATCTCCCGGCGTTTTAGTTTCCCAATAGCAGTCAGACACAAGTAGTTCTCTCCCGGCGTTTTAGTTTCCCAATAGCAGTCAGACACAGTAGTTCTCTCCCGGCGTTTTAGTTTCCCAAGTAGTTCTCTCCCGGCGTTTTAGTTTCCCAATAGCAGTCAGACACAGTAGTTCTCTCCCGGCGTTTTAGTTTCCCAATAGCAGTCAGACACAAGTAGTTCTCTCCCGGCGTTTTAGTTTCCCAATAGCAGTCAGACACAAGTAGTTCTCTCCCGGCGTTTTAGTTTCCCAATAGCAGTCAGACACAAGTAGTTCTCTCCCGGCGTTTTAGTTTCCCAAGTAGTTCTCTCCCGGCGTTTTAGTTTCCCAATAGCAGTCAGACACAAGTAGTTCTCTCCCGGAGTTTTAGTTTCCCAAGTCGTTCTCACCCGGCGTTTTAGTTTCCCAAGTAGTTCTCTCCCGGCGTTTTCGTTTCCCAAGTAGTTCTCTCCCGGCGTTTTAGTTTCCCAAGTAGTCATCTCCCGGCGTTTTAGTTTCCCAATAGCAGTCAGACACAGTAGTTCTTTCCCGGCGTTTTAGTTTCCCAATAGCAGTCAGACACAAGTAGTTCTCTCCCGGCGTTTTAGTTTCCCAAGTAGTTATCTCCCGGCGTTTTAGTTTCCCAATAGCAGTCAGACACAAGTAGTTCTTTCCTGGCGTTTTAGTTTCCCAATAGCAGCCAGACACAAGTCGTTCTCTCCCGGCGTTTTAGTTTCCCAAGTAGTTCTCTCCCGGCGTTTTAGTTTCCCAATAGCAGTCAGACACAAGTCGTTCTCTCCCGGCGTTTTAGTTTCCCAAGTAGTTATCTCCCGGCGTTTTAGTTTCCCAATAGCAGCCAGACACAAGTCGTTCTCTCCCGGCGTTTTAGTTTCCCAAGTAGTTATCTCCCGGCGTTTTATTTTCCCAATAGCAGTCAGACACAAGTCGTTCTCTCCCGGCGTTTTAGTTTCCCAAGTAGTTATCTCCCGGCGTTTTAGTTTCCCAATAGCAGCCAGACACAAGTCGTTCTCTCCCGGCGTTTTAGTTTCCCAAGTAGTTATCTCCCGGCGTTTTAGTTTCCCAATAGCAGTCAGACACAAGTCGTTCTCTCCCGGCGTTTTAGTTTCCCAAGTAGTTCTCTCCCGGCGCTTTAGTTTCCCAAGTAGTTCTTACCCGGCGTTTTAGTTTCCCAATAGCACCCAGACACAAGTAGTTTTTTTCTGGCGTTTTAGTTTCCCAATAGCAGTCAGACACAGTAGTTCTCTCCCGGCGTTTTAGTTTCCCAATAGCAGCCAGACACAAGTAGTTCTCTCCCGGCGTTTTAGTTTCCCAATAGCAGTCAGACACAGTAGTTTTTTCCCGGCGTTTTAGTTTCCCAATAGCAGTCAGACACAAGTAGTTCTCTCCCGGCGTTTTAGTTTCCCAATAGCAGTCAGACACAGTAGTTCTCTCCCGGCGTTTTAGTTTCCCAATAGCAGTCAGACACAGTAGTTCTTTCCCGGCGTTTTAGTTTCCCAATAGCAGTCAGACACAAGTCGTTCTCTCCCGGCGTTTTAGTTTCCCAAGTAGTTCTCTCCCGGCGTTTTAGTTTCCCAAGTAGTTCTCTCCCGGCGTTTTAGTTTCCCAAGTAGTTCTCTCCCGGCGTTTTAGTTTCCCAATAGCAGTCAGACACAAGTAGTTTTTTTCTGGCGTTTTAGTTTCCCAATAGCAGTCAGACACAAGTAGTTCTTACCCGGCGTTTTAGTTTCCCAATAACAGTCAGACACAAGTAGTTCTTACCCGGCGTTTTAGTTTCCCAATAGCAGTCAGACACAGTAGTTCTTTCTCGGCGTTTTAGTTTCCCAATAGCAGTCAGACACAAGTAGTTCTCTCCCGGCGTTTTAGTTTCCCAATAGCAGTCAGACAAAGTAGTTCTTACCCGGCGTTTTAGTTTCCCAATAGCAGTCAGACACAAGTAGTTCTTACCCGGCGTTTTAGTTTCCCAATAGCAGTCAGACACAAGTAGTTCTCTCCCGGCGTTTTAGTTTCCCAATAGCAGTCAGACACAAGTAGTTCTCTCCCGGCGTTTTAGTTTCCCAATAGCAGTCAGACACAAGTAGTTCTCTCCCGGCGTTTTAGTTTCCCAATAGCAGTCAGTCACAAGTAGCTCTCACCCGGCGTTTTTTCAGTGTCCCTTTTGCAGCCAGACACAAACAGTTCTTTCCCCATTTTTTCAGTGTCCCTTATGCAGCCAGAAACAAACAGTTCTCTTCCTGTTTTCATTTTAGTATTATTGTACACTGACTAAAAATATATGGATAGCTCATTGGCCAGGACAGCTGAAGCAACTGGACGGCATATTGTTACTCGTATCCGACCGTCAGTCAGTTGAGAAGTCGTCTGCTAACTGGTAGTAGTTTCTGGAATGTAACCGTATATCTTCGATGAAATCGTGTTATGCTTGCCCCCATGACATGCGAAATGTTGTGTCTTGACTGAAATCTGCCAATGGTTTATTTACCAAAGTTATTACAGGAAAACAGTGCAGTGACACGAAGCGCAAACTTGCTGTGGAAGCACACACAGGGATGTCAGCTTAAACGCCGCGAGCAAGTGAAAGCTTGCCGTGAAGCAAGCTGAGCGCTGGGCTACATATATGAAGTCACCGCTTCGCGCTGTACCGACACGAGCAGCAAAATGGCTGATTGAACACTTCCGCTGGCTTCATTTAGCCAAGGGGCGTAAAGAAGACATGCGCTGTCCATCTATTTTTAGAGCAGTGATCATTGTAGCAACAGCCAGACAGACACAAGCAGTCTTCCCCTTTTTTTTAACGTCCTTACCAGTGAGACACAAGCACTTCTTCCCTTTCTTTCTGTGTCCCTGTAGCAATCAGGCACAAGCAGTTCCATCCCTTTTCTTTCTGTGTCCCTGTAGCAATCAGGCACAAGCAGTTCCATCCCTTTTTTTCTGTGTCCCTGTAGCAATTAGGCACAAGCAGTTCCATCCCTTTTTTCTGTGTCCCTGTAGCAGTCAGGCACAAGCACTTCTCCCCTTTCTTTCAGTGTCCCTGTAGCAATCAGGCACAAGCACTTCTTCCCTTTCTTTCAGTGTCCCTGTAGCAATCAGGCACAAGCAGTCCCATCCCTTTTTTCTGTGTCCCTGTAGCAATCAGACACAAGCACTTCTCCCCTTTCTTTCTGTGTCCCTGTAGCAATCAGACACAAGCACTTCTCCCTTTCTTTCAGTGTCCCTGTAGCAATCAGACACAAGCACTTCTCCCCTTTCTTTCTGTGTCCCTGTAGCAATCAGACACAAGCACTTCTCCCTTTCTTTCAGTGTCCCTGTAGCAATCAGACACAAGCACTTCTCCCTTTCTTTCAGTGTCCCTGTAGCAATCAGACACAAGCACTTCTCCCCTTTCTTTCTGTGTCCCTGTAGCAATCAGACACAAGCACTTCTCCCTTTCTTTCTGTGTCCCTGTAGCAATCAGACACAAGCACTTCTCCCTTTCTTTCAGTGTCCCTGTAGCAATCAGACACAAGCACTTCTCCCTTTCTTTCAGTGTCCCTGTAGCAATCAGACACAAGCACTTCTTCCCTTTCTTTCTGTGTCCCTGTAGCAATCAGGCACAAGCACTTCTTCCCTTTCTTTCAGTGTCCCTGTAGCAATCAGGCACAAGCACTTCTCCCCTTTCTTTCAGTGTCCCTGTAGCAATCAGGCACAAGCAGTTCCATCCCTTTTTTCTGTGTCCCTGTAGCAATCAGGCACAAGCAGTTCCATCCCTTTTTTCTGTGTCCCTGTAGCAATCAGGCACAAGCAGTTCCATCCCTTTTTTCTGTGTCCCTGTAGCAATCAGGCACAAGCACTTCTTCCATTTCTTTCAGTGTCCCTGTAGCAAGCAGGCACAAGCAGTTCCATCCCTTTTTTCTGTGTCCCTGTAGCAATCAGGCACAAGCACTTCTTCCCTTTCTTTCTGTGTCCCTGTAGCAATCAGGCACAAGCATTCCATCCCTTTTTTCAGTGTCCCTGTAGCAATCAGGCACAAGCATTCCATCCCTTTTTTCTGTGTCCCTGTAGCAATCAGGCACAAGCACTTCTCCCCTTTCTTTCTGTGTCCCTGTAGCAATCAGGCACAAGCAGTTCCATCCCTTTTTTCTGTGTCCCTGTAGCAATCAGGCACAAG
>NC_134885.1:36573330-36598330 GCF_041734735.1 Babylonia areolata | reverse complement strand
CCAGTGTACTCTTTACCACTCCACTTTCTGGTTCATTCTACATGACTGTCTGCTCCACTCTCTACAACACACCTCCCCACTCTCCGCTCCACTCTCTACAACACACCTCCCCACTCTCTGCTCCACTCTCTACAACACACCTCCCCACTCTCTGCTCCACTCTCTACAACACACCTCCCCACTCTCTGCTCCACTCTCTACAACACACCTCCCCCACTCTCTGCTCCAACTCTCTACAACACACCTCCCCACTCTCTGCTCCACTCTCTACAACACACCTCCCCACACTCTGCTCCACTCTCTACACCACACCTCCCCACTCTCTGCTCCACTCTCTACACCACACCTCCCCACTGTCTGCTCCACTCTCTACAACACACCTCCCCACTCTCCGCTCCACTCTCTACAACACACCTCCCCACTCTCTGCTCCACTCTCTACACCACACCTCCCCACTCTCTGCTCCACATTCTACAACACACCTCCCCACTCTCTGCTCCACTCTCTACAACACACCTCCCCACTCTCTGCTCCACTCTCTACACCACACCTCCCCACACTCTGCTCCACTCTCTACACCACACCTCCCCACTCTCTGCTCCACTCTCTACAACACACCTCCCCACACTCTGCTCCACTCTCTACAACACACCTCCCCACACTCTGCTCCACTCTCTACACCACACCTCCCCACTCTCTGCTCCACTCTCTACAACACACCTCCCCACTCTCTGCTCCACTCTCTACAACACACCACTCAAGTCCCTGTCCACTCTGCTCCACACCACTCAATCTCCACATTCACATCACTCCACATTTGACCCAGTCTGCTCACTACTCCACTCTCTAATCCATTCTCATTCACTACTCCACTCCCTCCACTACATCACTCCACTCTAATCCACTCTCTACCCGACATCATTCAATCCCCACATGCACATCACTCCACTTTTGCTCCACTCTACACCACTCCTCTCTATACTCAACAATACTCACTACTCCACTCTCACTGTCTACTCCATCCCACTCTCTACTCTACTCCATACTCCAGTCTCCACCAATCCATCTCTGCTCCAATGTCAGCTCTACTCCAAGACCGATAGGATATGAAAAACTTGTTTCTTTTCATCTTCGACAAGTACTAGTTTCTGCATGAGAAACGGAGGTCAAGAAAAAATAGAAAATGGTGTTTTTTGTTTTGTTTTGTTGTTAATTTTTCCAAGGGTAGCTTCGATCTGAAAGGTAGAGAAGGAGACAGACTGGAAAAGGTACCCTTGATCCATTTCTGCTGAACTAATGTGGAACACCTTCATGCCAGTCCATTGTTCTCAGTGTGTCGATATACCTTTAGTGTGTGTGTGTGTGTGTGTGTGTGTGTGTGTGTGTGTGTGTGTGTGTGTGTGTGTGTGTGTGTGTGTGTGTCCTTGCAGAGGCTGGAGAATAGCCCTATTCAGAGAATAGGCCGATATGATTATCATTATTGTTATCATCATCATTATTATTGTTGTTGTTGTCGTTGCCGCCGCTGCCGCTGCTGCTGCTGCTGTTGCTTGCTGTTTTTGTTATGCATGACTAGTCTTCAGTGAATCCTAGAAGCCAAGAGAAACGGTTATCTTTTCACCCTGGATTTTCTTTCATTCATTGAGAGAGAGACAAAGCTCTCTAGCTTGGCTAGTTTAGCTGCCCTTGTTCAAGACCAGTTTTCTTCGGAGAGACAGGAGCCTGGAAATATCTGCTGGACACTGAAAACATGTTCCATTGCCTTCGGGCTTGGTTTCTATCCGAAAGTAATACACGTGGAATGATGGCCCAGAGGTAACGCGTCCGCATAGGAAGCGAGAGAATCTGACCGCGCTGGTTCGAATCACGGCTCAGCCGCCGATATTTTCTTCCCCTCCACTAGACCTTGAGTGGTGGTCTGGACGCTAGTCACGATAAACCGAGGTCCCGTGTGCAGCATGCACTTAGCGCACGTAAAAGAACCCACAGCAACAAAATGGCTGTTCCTGGCAAAATTCTGTAGAAAAATCCACTTCGATAGGAAAAACAAATAAAACTGCACGCAGGAAAAAATACCAGAAAAATTGGTGGCGCTGAAGCGTAGCGACGCGCTCTCCCTGAGGAGAGCAGCCCGAATTTCACACAGAGAAATCTGTTGTGATAAAAAGAAATGCAAATACAAATACAAAGGGATCAAAAAACGAATTTCCCTGCACTTAGGACAAGCTGTCATTAGAGAACAAAGGCGAAGGTAGACTTGTGGAAAAAAAAAAAAAAAAAAAAAAAAAAAAAACGAATAAAAGACTTTTGTCCTTTTGTTTGAAATTATTTTTCAGTCTGAAAGATACAGGCCAAATGAAACTAGAAAACACTTTTTTTTTCCTTTATGAGAATTCATATTACCTGTCTGTAAAGGCAAGACCGGGACCAGAAAACTAGCTTATCATCGTCAGTGTCAACTTCCGCCTGAAAGACATGGGTCAAGATAGATTTAAGGAGGGGGGAAAAAAGGTGCTGCGAAAGAAAGCGGTTTGATCCGAACTACGTTACTACTCCTACTACTACTACAACAACTACTACTACTATTGTTTTTATTCGATTTATTAATAGTATAGTTGGCGGATTCCACTAACGTTTCCTATGTTCATAAGCGGAATTGTGCACATCACTTGAGGCGCATGGACATTGTAATGACTGTCTCTTTCTATTATTATCATTGCTTTTGTTATTGCTGCTACTGCTGCTACGCTTCCTTTTTTTCTTTCTCTTCTTTTTGTTTTTCGTCTTGTTTTTTTATCATACCATCATTATCATCATCATCATTTTCATCATCATCGTCGTCATCATTATCATCATCATTGTATGATCGTTGTCGTAGCCGTCATCGTCATCACATTAACAAGCGGAGTCCAAAAACAATGTTTGGTTGGTTGGTTGGGTTGGGTTTTTTGTTCCAAATTCATGAATGGAAAATGCACACACGTCACGCCACACCTTGTGAAGAAGGCAGATGGCGGCGGCAGAGAGCGGTAGATTCTCACGACGGACCACGTGAAGTGCGGACGGTGGTGGGTTCACGTGGAGTTGAGCTGAGCTGAGTTGAGTTGAGCTGAGCGACGTTACCATCTGGGCGATCGTACAGAGCACCTGGGAACTCCCACCCGTCGGCTGGGCACCCGGCAAACGTACTTCAGGGTGCTGTTGATGCACATGTGGTAGCATTTGAACATGGGTATTCTTCGGCATTGGCCTCTCAACCGGCCGCACCTCAGCTGGAAGTGAAAAAAAGAAGAAAAAAAAGAAAAGAAAGCTAGTTAAAACATTTGAATCTGCCGTGATCGCGTGTGTGCGCGATGTGTGTGTGTGTGTGTGTGTGTGTGTGTGTGTGTGTGTGTGTGCGCATGCGTGTGCGAGTGTGTATGTGTATTTATTTGCCTGTCTACTTATCTTCCTTTGTATTTCTTTTAATCTAGATAGCGTGAAATCGATATCCATTATAATGTTAGTGGTATTGTATTGTACTGTTCTTTTGTCACAACGCATTTCTCTGTTCTCTAAGGAGAGTGCGTCGCCACAGTGAGAGTGCCACCTTTCTTGTTCTTCTTTTTTTATTCTTTATTTTTACTTGCCTTCAAGTGTATTTGATTTTCTAAGATGATTTATATATATAGCCAGGGACAACCTTTTCTTGTTCTTTTACACGCGTCAAGTGCGTGCTGACACGGCACCTCGGTTTATCGTCTCATCCGAATGACAAGCGTCCAGACCACTACCACACAGGGTCTAGTGGAGGGGGGTAAAGTATTGGCGAGTCAGTGTGGGATTCGAACCAGTGCGCTAAGATTCTATCACTTCCAACTGAAAGCGGATGCGTTACCACTCGGCCAACTATCTAGTAACATCATTGCGAAATGTCATCTTTCCTGTAGTGCTATAAGGGAGCAGGTGCTTGCATAACTGTCTCTCGCAACTTCCGGTCGCAGCGGGGGTAGTTCCCTGATATGGAAATATATTCAAAAGAGGTGGGAGGGTGTAAGAGGGGTTGGCTTTGAATATACATCCTTTTTTTCTTTTTTCTTTTTCTTTTTTTCCTGGAGCTTATGCCACTGAGCATGCATACATTGACTATGTGTTCTGTGTTAGTGATACAGTGAGGGAAAGAGGGTATGGAAGAGGAAAAGAAAGACAGAGAGGGAGGAGAGAGATGAAGGGGCATCTTTTTTATATTGATGATGAAGAGCGACGACGACGACGATGATGATGATGATGATGATGATGATGATGACGAAGCTGCTATGGAGGTCCATTTAGGTTTGGGACTACGTGACAAGGCTGCACTCTATGCTTCCTGTAGAGAGAGAGAGAGAGAAAGAGACAGAGAAGAGAGACAGGCAGACAGACAGACAGACAAAGAAAGAGTATAGGGGGAGAGAGAGAGAAGGCAGAGAGAAGAGAGTCAAGGGGGCACGTAGGTTTGTATGGCAAATCAAAGCAGCGACTCTATTGGGTGGCCTCAGGTTAACTCTCTCCATACGAACGGCGAAAGAGACGACGTTAACAGCGTTTCACCCCAATTGCCATCATCAAAATATCGCAAGCGGAAGGCTCTTATACTGAAGACGTGAATGTTGACAAAGAATACCACAATTCTGACGACGGAAGCTAAAGGTTGGGTCATTCAGACACCACTGGACATCCGAGGGGTCTGTGTAGAGGAGAAGAGAGGACTGGCCGTACTGAGTGAGTTAAGTCATCACAAACTGCCCATTCAACAAAATTTAATGGGACGGTAAAGTCCAAGTCCAGCATCCTAAATTATTGCACCTATTTTACCGCAGGCAATTTTTTTCATGACATGAAACGATATTACCATTAGTAGATCTTGTAAGCCATTTTAGGTGGGTTTCGACTCATATTTCGAACATTATTATACTGACTCAATTTTTATGCGGATTCACTCTCTAAACTAACGTGCCACCATCTAAAATTGCTTTTTCCGTTTTTCGTCCCACAAACCATGGAAATGTAAGCAATAGGTGCAATGATTTAGGATGCTAAAACTGTACACTACCAATGGGACAAGCAGGACAACGAAGAAATAGGTTATATTTTAGTTTGTGATAACTATGAAATTTGTGTCGAGTTTCCCTCGTCTCTTCAGGTGTACCCACCCTTTGATAAACTTGATGAAGACTGACGGAAAAATAAAGAAATAAAGAAATCAAACAATGCCAAATTATTTTGTTCACCATAAAAATCTGTCAAATGCACAACTTCATCCATTCATGCATGGGGAGTTTACAGCTTCGGAAGGCTTCATGCAATTTGGATGCGGGAAAATACGCAGAAAATGTACTGATTTTTTCCTCGAAGTGTGACACATCCGGAAATACTGTAAGAGTTAGTTCCCTTCCTTTGCGGCTTATAACTATGTAGGAACGTGAAAACCATTTTAATGAGATGAATTTTTACTCCAGACGAATGCACAGGCGTAGGGCTCAATGTTAATAAACAGTTTGGGTTGTTGTGTTGTTGTTGTTGTTGTTGTTGTTTTTAACCGATTGTGTATTCAATCGCAATGTATACGAGACCCTGACGGGCGCAATAGCTGAGTGGTTAAAGCGTCGGACTTTCATTCTGAGGGTCCGGGGTTCGAATCTCGGGGTGACGGCGCCTGGTGGATAAACGGTGGAGATTTTCTCGATCTCCCAGCTCAACATGATTATGTGCAGACCTGCCAGTGCCTGAACCCCCTTCGTGTATACACGCAAGCAGAACATCAAAATTCTTTTAATAAGCACGTAAAAGATCTTTTAATCCATGTCAGCGTTCGGTGGGTTATGGAAACAAGCACATACCAAGCATGCACACAGACGAAAGCGTAGTATGGCTGCCTACATGACGGGGTAAAAACGGTCATACACGTAAAAGCCCACTCGTGTACAAACGAGTGAACGTGGGACTTGCAGCCCACGAACGCAGAAGAAGAAGAAGCATAAGAGTACCATCGTGTTCTTGTCGCTTTCACTGGTATCTATATGATCATATCTGCCAAATTTTCAAAATGGTTGGTAAATTTCTATATAACTCTGGCCATGGAACAGGTATATCTACTGTGCCAGCCGATGAAAAAAGCACGTGTTTTTTGTTTATTTGTTTGTGTGTTTCTTTTTCTTTATCTGTGTTATCTGTGTATTGAATTATTGTTCATAATTATATTTATTTATTTATTTGTTTGTTTTTCTGTTTTGGAACCGCTTATAATCGTGTTAAATATTGCTTATGTCTTCAAGGCCTTATATTTGGGATCCGTTGAATTACGCTACCTCTCAAGACCGGATGTTAACGACTTGATAATTCAAAGCTATCTACAGGCTAGTTCGCTAGTTCGCGGGGGGAGGGGGGAGGGGGGGAGCAGGGCGGAGGGGGGGTGTAATGTCCTTTTTTTCTTTTCTTTCTTTCGTTTCTTTTCTTTCTTTTTTTTCCACTCCAATCGATTCTTTGTTGTTTGGAGTTATCTTGTCAGCAGAGGTTCGATCTGTCTCCGCTAACATTGAATATCATAGAGATCCACATCATGATCATGAAAGCTTCTCACTTATACAATCACAAGTGAAACGCTGAAAAAGAAAATTAATGAACACTCATCTGTCCAGAGTGACATTATGCCACACAAACGCACGCAATAGCATGTTTGTTAGTAATAGTTATAAAACTTCCAGAAGACTGTTTTCTTAAGAAGGAAAACAAAAACATAAAAAACTAACATCATATTTATCATCATCATCATTATTATCATCATCATTAGCAACAACAAAAAATACTTACTATACTTGTTTGTCTGGTGGATCGATTCAGCTGTGCTGGAACAGAACCGCCTTGGAACTGATCCAAAACATTTTCATCGTGGACAGACTGCGCAGATGATTTGAAGTTCTTGTCCTGTTTCTTCTGTAGTTGAGAAGATAAGTGTTCCTTTACATCACCTAATCGAGTTGGTGTGAGCAAGTTTCTAATCAAGGAAACTTCTTTGACGTGCACATCTTTGGAAACATTAAATGCAGACATATTCTGGGTCCTGAGGTAGATGCCGTCTGCACGAGCAAAGGGAAGAAATCCCGGATAGCTTCCAGGCAGAAGCCCAAGCAAAAAGAACACGGCAGTTGCACGCATTTTTTTTCTAATACTTTTCTGTTTCCTAGAGTATGTAATGTCACTATGTGCACCGATTTATTCTACCTTCAAGTAAAACGTTTTATTTTTCGATCACAATCAGCAACTATCCTTATTTAATGTATACTGCACCTCAGGGAAAGTGAGGAATGACAGTAGGGAGCCTACGTCTTTGTCCTCAGTTTGTATGGATAGGCAACGGATTTTTTCCAGTTAATGTTCACACCGTTGGGCTTAAAGAGCGCTAGCGATGGCAGAAACCAAACCAAACAATAACAAAAACTGTCCTTGTAAACTGTGACAGTCTGAGGAATGGACTGTCACAGAAAACAATAAGCTCGGAAAAACGTTTTACCTCTTTAAATAGACAAACATTATGAGGGGTGGGGCTTGGAGGAGTTAGGGGAAGAAGCGGGGGAGAGGACAGCTAACGAGCGTGCATACTGATTTCTCACCAATCGTCCATGCGTCTGTCAGCGTAAGTGTCAGACTCAGGTTCCACAAAAAGGCACACTTCTCCAGCAACCACACCCTCTAACCATCATCACCACCATCCGCCTTACTTTGCTCTTCTGCATAAAGAGTCCTCCATAATGTGTCGAAGTCCTAATTGGGTGTTTTTGGTCCTTATGCGGATGCAAATCTGACACGTTCTCACTTGAAACCGAAACTCAGTATTATTGACGAACCAAACTTTCGGTATTATTTGTGAATGTGAAAGATTTCCGTCTGTCTTCGTCAGCCTCAATTGTGGTCCAGCTAATCAATTCATGTTTATTGTTTTGGGATGAACCTGTCATCATTCAGACTGTGTATGGTTTATCGTTAGTAGGCATAAACGGCAGCGTCTTTTAAAACAAACTTCGACTGGATAAGGTGCTTAATGGTTAACGTTATTTAGTTTAAACGGTGACATCGTTTAAACCTATCTTCGACTGAACAAAGTGCTCTATGGGTTTGTTTGAAAGTGCCCAGACTTAAGTCAGTCCTGGTATTATTGGGGTTTCGCTGAACCCGAGAACGTATCGGGTCTACACCTACTTAAGGACCGGCCACATCAGTTAGGACTGTATCACGCGTCCTTCAAATGCTTCTCTCTCCCACGTTGGTTGTGTGTCCACCCTGCGGGGTTTATTAGCGTTTTCCTTTGTCCTTTGTTCCTCATTGTCTTCGACTTCATTTCATCGTCGTGTCGAGGGCCGCCTTAACTGATATTGTTCAGCCTTTCCTCTCGACCCCACCCCACACCTCATTTTCTTTGATTGGCAAAGCGTCCATATGATGACTGGAGAAAGGCTTGTGTTGCTATCTGTTTGTCTGTCCGTCTTCTTTTGTCCTCTTTTCTTCAGTTTTTATCACTTTGTTTTCAAAACTTTATAAGACATGATGTTATTTTCAACAAGATAATGGATTTTCTCTCTCTCTCTCTCTCTTTTTTTGTTTTGTTTTTTTTTGTTTGTTTTGTTTTGTTTTGTTTTTTGTTTTTGTTTTTTGTTTTGTTTTTGGTTTGTTTATTTTTTTTGTTTGGTGTTGTTGTTGTTTTTTTTGGGGGGGGGGGGGGGGGTTGTGAGGCGGTGGGGGGGGGGGGGGGTCTCCTCCCTCGTCCTTGTCTTTTTTTCTTTTTTCTGTCTTTCGTCTACCTCTTCGTCTTCTTCTTGATTTATATTTGTTTGTTTGGTTTTTTTTGTTTGTTTTTTTTTTTTTTTCTTTTTGCTTGCATTTTTGTGAGGGCATGGTTATAAATCGAAGCTTTTGGCTTTTCCCTTTATCATCAACAAAATATTCAAGGTTGGGGGTGGTGAGTTGCTGTCAAGGTCTTCGGTGTCGGTTGATTCATGATGGGGCTGTCGTTGGAGGGACGTGGCGACGGTTTCCACTCGAGACGGAATGTAGACATGAGAATGCCTCGTTTGCTAAATATTCACAGGATGTACGAAGCCGATTGTTTAGTTAAATCTTATAGAAAATGTCTGTCCAAACATTTAACATGGAGCAGAAAACTTTCGGCAAATGTTCTTCCATCTTTTGCCATTGATATGACTTAATTAAGGCTGAGAATTTCATTGCATCAAAATCTAAAATCTTGGCTTGTTTTTGGAGTGTGTGTGTGTGTGTGTGTGTGTGTGTGTGTGTGTGTGTGTGTGTGTGTGTGTGTGTGTGTGTGTGTGTGTGTGTGTGTGTGTGTGTGTGTGTGTGTGTGTGTGTGTGTGTGTGTGTGTGCAATTTTGACAATACATAGAATCCTGTTTTTAAAGTTTTACACCCCAATGGATGTGAACTGTTTTCATTACTTAACTAATTTCCTCATTTTTTTGGGTTTGTTTAAAGTGGGTTTTCCCTTTATTTTCTCGTACATTAGAAAATACAGAGATGAGATAATTATTTTGCAAAAGTTTCATGTGACTAATACACATCCGTGTTCGCTACTGTTTTTCTGTATTTGGTTTTCTTTTCTTTCATTTCCCCCCTTTTTTTTTCATAATACCCAGGGGCAGCTCACGTGCAGCCATAACTCCTATGTTGGAAAAGAAGCATACTCTCTCTCTCTCTCTCTCTCTCTCTCTCTCTCTCTCTCTCTCTCTCTCTCTCTCTCTCTCTCTCTTATTTGGGAAGTCTTTTTTCTATTCGTCTCAGTTTCGCCGTGGCATGTAAAGGTCTTACAAGTACGGCCAAAAATACTTTATTGTGTATTATACAAAATGTATAATAATTATGTTCTTGACAATAATTCGTTTGAGTTCTTTTATTTTATCAAACTGTTTCATTCACAAGTGGATCCAATTTATTTGCAATCAAACGATTTTGTGGTGTAGACAGGCGAACACCAAACGATTCATGATATAGTAGGTATATATTGTGAAACAAGTCGATGCATGTTGTTGCTTTTTCTGTTCTTGTTGTTTTTGTTGTTTGTTTGTTTTGTTGTTGTTGTTTTTTCAGCAAAGCCTTTAGATATAGGGACATACTTCTTAATGTTCCTGGTTAACCTGATATTTTATTACATTGCTTTAATCATTCTGTCAACATATGATATTATAATCATTATTGTCTTTGTTCACAATCCCCTTCATAAGGGGCCTACGTCTAAAATGAATAAATCATCTGAATCTGAATTTGACTCTCTCTCTCTCTCTCTCTCTCTCTCTCTCGCCTCCCCCCTCCTCCCCACCCCCAAACCTCCCCCCTTCCACCCCTCCCCCTCCACCCCCTCGCCCCGCCCCCCTACCCACCCCTCCCCGAGAGAAGAAAGGGAGATGGAGAAAGAAGGCCTACAGTAGGGACACAAAGCCACATCAGTGTGAGTGTCATCAACTGCATTTCAACAAAAGCACTTTTAGCGCACAGTGTTGGACTTATTTTAGCACAGACCTGTTGGCCTATTTTCGCCTCATGATCGTGCACAAACGTCACAAGTTTTCAAACGATCGATGCACCTTACTTGTTTTTTTTTTTTTTCTTTCAGAGATATTTTCTCTTTAAAAAAAAACAAAAAAACCCAACAAAAAAACATCGCTCTCGGAATATATGATTTTTAGCCGAGGAATTAATACAAGTGTCAATCAGTGGAAAGAAGACGAGTCGAATATAACATGATGGTTAATGTTCACCCATTATTTCTTTCATCATTTTATTTCAAAATAAAATCGCAAAAATGATATTACACTGAATTAATTGGCCTCCAGCATAATGGTTAAACGCTGAAATAAAAGAGAACGCAGATGAAATATTCATATGCCTTGTCTCAGTATATATATATATATATATATATATTTTTTTTTTTTTTTTTTGTCATTTCATTTCATTTTGTACATCTTTATATATATTTTTTGCTTGTTCGTTTTGCTTTGTCTTAACTTGTGTTTTGTCATTTCTTTGTTTTACTTGTCTTTTTAAAAATTCTATGCCTTTCCTTTTCTTTGTTCACCAGCTCTCTCTCTCAGTCTGTGTGTGTGTGTGTGTGTGTGTGTCTGTGTGTGAGTGTGTGTCTGTCTGTCTTTTATCAATGTGTAGCTTTTCACGTGCATGGCCGTTTTTCCAATACATAATAGTTTATTTATTTATTTATCTGTTTATTCATTTTTTAGTTATTCATTAATTAAATGATGTATCCTTTTTTTTCGGAGCCGGCTCGAGAAAGCTCACTTATTTGTGGCACTGACAAAGGAATGATCTTCTTCTTCTTCTTCTGCGTTCGTGGGCTGCAACTCCCACTGCGTTCACTCGTATGTACACGAGTGGGCTTTTACGTGTATGACCGTTTTTACCCCGCCATATAGGCAGCCATACTCCGCTTTCGGGGGTGTGCATGCTGGGAATGTTCTTGTTTCCGTAACCCACCGAACGCTGACATGGATTACAGGATCTTTAACGTGCGTATTTGATCTTCAGCTTGCATATACACACGAAGGGGGTTCAGGCACTAGCAGGTCTGCACATATATTGACCTGGGAGATCGTAGAAATCTCCACCCTTTACCCACCAGGCGCCGTCACCGTGATTCGAACCCGGGACCCTGAGATTGAAAGTCCAACGCTTTAACCACTGGGCTATTGCGCCCGTCAAAGGAATGATCGAATAACTGCTGGTTATTATTTTGTTTGTTTGTTTGTTTTGTTTTGTTTTGTTTTGTTTTTGTTCTTTGCCACTTTTTTTTTTCTTTTGCTGTTGGGTTAGTTTGTTTGTTTGGGTTTTTGTTTTTGTTTTTAAAAAAAAAGGGGGGGGGGGGGGGGGGTTGGGCCGAGGGGAGAGGGCGGGTGGACCGGGGTGGGGGGGGGGGAGGGTAAATCAGTCTAGCACGCTGAAAATGAGTAGACACAATTTCAGTCACTTTCTCCAGTTTTATTTATAACTTTTCCATTTGCGCCGCGATCATAACTTGCTTCATATAGGTAGCTATACCTATAATTGTAACGAGTGAAATGTGTGTGCATCACTGAGCCGTGACCCGTAATTGCAATACACGCGAGAGATCTCTCTACGTTCATGTCGCTTTGCCGTTATTAAGTAGCACTGACTTTTAATAACACTTTGAATAATCAATATGTGAATGATATGATTAAAAGTTTAAAGGGCAATTACCTTTTCTTTTCTTTTTTAATTGTATTTTGCCATACGCCACCTGATCGTGGACCCACCGCACTGTCAGCTGATTATTAGGTTTGTCAGTCACTGATTACAACTAGCCAATCTCTACAACTAAACTTACTAAGTATATAACAGTCACCAAGCTTATATGGCCCTGTCCGCCATTTCCTCCACATCTAAGTGACAAATGTATAAACTGTGTCATCTGTGCATTAAATGCACATCTGAGAGAAAAGTTAAAATGTACAAGTACAACCCGCGAATGCTGTATGATACCAAGCACGATCTCGGCTTGTTTAATTGATTATTCATTTCCAGTTTTATTTTATTTTATTTGTTGTCATTGTTGTCTCTTTTTTTTTTTCTTCTTTTTTTTAGTTAATATTCTAAACGAAATTAAGTTGGCTGAAAAGTGGGTGTGAAATACAAGTCCCACAATTCAAATAAAGAAAAGGAGTTGTTTCTGTTATTATGTCCCTTGTATGAGCTGATGGCGGCCATTTGTCGTTATAATCAGTTCCATCGATTGTGCTGAGTGCAAGTGCGTTCATCACTTCCTGCGCATACTGACCGCAAAAAAGACAACGGTACGTTGGCAATTATTGATAGCAGAATAAGGTATTAGCAGTTCATTTTAAAATGGTGGTGGGATTGCTTAGCTAAAGTGTGGTGATGCAGCCGACATCACGCAACCACTTGACGATACCGAGGAAGGGGGCGAGGTCCTCCACTTTGGAAGCAGAACACATTCGTTGCGAATCTTCCAAGTCTCGATTCTCGGCATTTGATTTACGTCCATGGTAGACCCACAGGTTGTTACGCAGATGTTTTGTGAGGTGTATTTGTTGTGCTTATTGCATTTTTCTTTTATTCCAGTGGTGTAGTGGGTCTGATGCCCTAATTTATTTCGAAGGAGGCGGTGGCTTGAAGTTCAGCCGTGTCTTCCATGATTTAGTAGGCGTTTCTCTGATACGAGTTAGTCAGCTTACTCATTGTAAAAATACGTTGGAAATACCTGATTGCTAAATGAATTGATTTGAAATAACAATAGCAAAAGAAAAAGAGGGCATGAAGTTGTTTTTTTTTAAATAACAATATGAAATATGCTGAAACACAAAATGAACGAAAAATGAAAATAAGTGTGTTATCTTGATTGTACTGTCTGGGGTATTGTCACTTGATAACATGAACAGCTCAAACACCAATGACTATTACAGCTTGTGGTATTTTGAGGAACTGAATAAAGTACACACCAGTACTGAAATTAATTGTTTCAGTTTCATGTTGGTATTTAAAAAATGAAAAGATTTATTTTTTTTTAAAGAAAGAAAAAAAAGCAAACAATATATGGGTACTGTTAGAAAAAATAAAAAGATTTATTAAAAAAAAAAAAAAGCAAACAATATATGGGTTCTGTTTGGAAGAAAAAGTGCTATTTATGTTCATGCGTGGTTGTGGGAATAAAAAGTAGACTTGTTTTTAACATGCCCACAGTAAGAATTCTCTGATTTATAAGTCATGTCAAATTTTAATCCTTTTTTTTCTTTATTTTTCTTTTTATTGAATAAATAGTTCAGTAAAACTAAAAGAACCTCTGCTACTACCAGGATGGCAAAAGTTATGCGTTTCATTTTTTCTTCTCAATTCATTGCTTAAAGTGTGTGTGTGTGTTTTATGGGTGTGTGTGTTGTATGTAAACACAGTACTCTAGTACTAGTAGTTATGTGCCATTTGAATTCTTGAAGAACAAAGTACAATGATCTGTATGTACATTTTTGTAGTACTTGTTAAAAATTGACTTTTTAATTTTTCTTTAATTTTGTTTTATCATAATATTTACACAAATTACAGTGCTGGGAAACTGAGCTCTGCCAGTACCAAGATTGAGACGGTGGAGGGTGGTTTTTTTTTTCAAACTACCCTTCTGGTACTTTATTATGAAACAACCATCAACCCATTTATTCCACTTCTTTTCCAGTACATTTTTTAACAAAGGGTACAGCTATCAGTACCACTAAGTACTATTATTAGTACTACAGCTGTGCACGCAGATCATCATGCACTTTGATCCATGGTGTCAAAAAATAGTTGTTATGCTTTCAACATGCTTCTTTCCTGTCCCTCCCCCCTTTACTTTCCTACCTACTGTTAACAAGTATTGCTGAGTCATAGTTAACTGACTCACTGAATCCCTCCTGGAGTGGGGGCTAACTGTCCAATCACTGGACAATGTGAACAATGTGATTCAACATTTTGTGTGTTTACTCAATAAAAGCTGGAGTCTTTATGAGAGCAAGGCCAAGATGGACACACACACACACACACACACACACATATATATATATATATAAAGTTATAACAGGATCTAGGACAGTCTTTCTATAGATTTATTGTTGATGGATGGGGACACACCAGTGATGTAATAGAGATCTATCCATTTTGGTTTCATTTGATAATTTTTAGACTTTCAGTATAACTATAAGAGCTGTTGTTTGTGCTCCCACTTACAGTCAAATATTCCACTGTGGATTATGCCCACAACAGTATTTATACTTCTTATACACTTACACAGGTATGTTAATTGTTATGTACACATGTAATGACATGTGCATGTTTACTTGTACACATGTATACATATTGCATCAATACATGTCATTTTTCTTACGATTTTTTAATATTTTTTATAATGCATTAATGATTCATAATTTGCTGTGTCCAGTTTTTAATCTTGGGTAAAAATGAGATTATTTACACTTAACTTTACATACATGGACATGTGGTTCCTGGTTTTTTACATTGTATGTATCGATAGACGTATGTATTGTGTGCAAAACTGTGCATGTCGTTAGTCTCTTATTTTGGTATGAATACTTACATAATGTTCACTTCAACAGATGTGTATAGTACTATTTACCACCTATGAAAGTGGAAGAGACTCAGCAGTGTGACAGACTCTTCCTGTTTCACCTAAATTTTGTTACAGCATGCACAACTTTGGAGAGGACAAGGATACAGTTGGAGTCACTTTTCAGGTGGTTTTTTATTTTTTTATATATATATTTTTTAAAGGCTTTTGAAAGGGTTCTATTTCAAAGCCACAGCCTTCTGTTCATAAGCTCATGACACTGACCATTGCAGCACAAGGGCTGGTGGTGTTTCTTTTGTTGTTGAAGAGTGAAATTGTCATTTTATCTTCTTCTTTTTTTTTCTACACAGGTTTTTGTTCTTTGAACAACTGAACCAAGATGCCCACAGTAAAGGGAGATGGAATGCGAGGACTTGCAGTCTTCATATCAGACATACGAAACTGTGAGTTGATACTTTTTTTGGATTCTGTCACAGATTTTTTGTTTTGTTTTGTTTTTTTGTCTGTCATGGTCAGTTGGTCTTATGCTTTCAAGATTGTCAGTGATAATTAAAATCCAAATAGTCAAACTACAGTGAATATTGCTCTGCTCTTCCCTTTTGTGAGGAGAGCATCATTAAAAAAAAATAAAAAGGTGTAGCTCTGCAAATTCTTCTTTCTCTCTCTGCTCACATGCATTTGTTCACATATCTTCTTGTTGACTTGCAAGACAAACATTTGTGGTTGTACCAACCGCCATGGCGAAGTGGTTAGCATCGCGGACTGACGGCTGGGAGGACGTGGGTTCGAATCCCAGCGGAGGTGGGTTTTTCGGCCCGTGGCCGGCTCCTACCCAGAGTTGAGTGTGCTACGGGCTTAAATGGGAAGACTGAGACCGCACAGTCGAGCGTCATCCACTTCAAGGATGCGTCTTTGGGTGTGTTGCTCTAATTACCTGACCAACACTGCAAGTGTCTGTATCTTTCGGGCCTGGTTAACGCCGGGATATCATTATGACAGGAAGCGTAGAGTACAGCCTTGTCATGCAGTCCCAAACAAAAATGGACCTCCATAGCAACATCATCATCGTCATCGTCCTCCTCCTCCTCCTTCATCATCATCAATATGAATAAAACTGTCTCAGAGTCTGTGGCCTTTCATGCCCTGCTCTCATGGTGACCTCAGTTTCGATACCTCTCCACTTCCGTGCTTGGGGTGAGTCCTGTCAATGTCATCAGTGTCAGCAGATTAATGGGGGGCTGTTGTTAGAGGGACGAGGTGGCAGTCTCCACTGTGGGAGGGACGCTCACTCAGTCTGGCTCCGCGACTAAGCCATTATTGTCGTTAGTAGGGGGCTTAGTAGGTGGTGTCCTTAGTACGTAAAATCAGAACAGGCACCACTGAACACCACCGAAGTGACTCAGCGGATGAACCCGGGTGTGGTCGTGTATGGGGGAATCTAAATGAGCGGCGTGGGAGTAATGCCACTGAAACAGTGCAGATGGTGGGGCAGCAAAAAAAAAACAACAACAAAAAAAATCAAAAACAAAAAACAACAGCACTTGTGGATGTGCTCACAGACAAGCATCAACATATTCACACAGAGCTTACACATGAACACACACATGTATTTTTCCACACACACACACACACACACACACACACACACACACATGCACATGTACATGCACATGCAGCACACACAAATGCACACACTAGCACACACACATACACACACTATCACACACACACATACACATACACAGAGGCCTTTTTTCCTGTATTCTTTTCATTACATCACACACACCCCTTCCCCCTTCCAACTCCCAACCCTTTCCACCCTTTAAAAAATTTTTTTTTTACATCTGATATAGCACGCCTGTGAAAAGACATAAAATCAATGAACAACTAGATACACACACGTCCCTCCGTTCCACACTTACACATAGTACATTGTATGTACTGGAGTAGTCATTATGTTGAAATAATGTGCAGTATGTGTGCATTAACATACTTGAGAATGTTCCAACCTTCCACATACTTGTGCGCTCATGCACACATGCTTGCATGCATATGTGTGTACAATCATGTATGCATACTCTCTCGAATACATACACATTCTGCACATACACTCATGCAACTTCACCCATTTACAAACACACACTGCTTGCATACATGTACACTCACTCACCTGTGCACACAGGCGCGTGCGCGCATGTGCGCGCGCGCACACACACACACACACATGCGCAACTTCGTCTCCCACCCACCCTTTCCTCCACCACACACACCCTTAGACACACCTTAGAAAAAAGTCACTGTATTAAATATGTCTCATGCTGCCTCCCCCTGTCTCACATTCGCTTCCTGCATGCTTTCACACAAGCCGTGACAAGGTATTCAGAGAAATGGTTAAATGACTTTGGAGAGAAGAAAGGTGAAACCGTTGTTACCTTGCAGTTTGTATCAAGGTGACCTTAAAGCTGTACAGCTACATATAAAGTACCGTTGTCTGTTATAACAAGTTTTATTTCACTGAAAAGATCATTAACTTTGAAATTTGAAAAAAGAGACAGAAAAGGAGGAATATCCCTCAGCAACAGTTTATCATAATTATGTCTGAATTTTTTAATTGTAACTTACTTTGAAAAGACAGCTTCTGACATTTGGTTGACACAGTGGTATAGGTAGGGGGATGTATGTATACAAAAATTTAATGTTTTGGACATTGTATTTTTGTTTTGGTCCCCTTTTGATATGCATTTTTCTTTTACCATCACTTGTGGTAAAGCTGCTTAAGACTGATAAGAATGACCATTTCTTGTTTTAAACACTTGGTTGTATGGACGTTTTAAGATTTTATAAGTGTGTGTGTGTGTGTGTGTGTGTTAAACATTCTTAGTTTTTCTGCATGTTTTTATGGAGTGCTTAGTCTGTCTACCTGTTTTCCTTATTCATCACATTTCACCTGGCGGCTGACTGAGTTAACCAAACACAGTGCATCTGGTTACTTAATAATAATAATAATAATAATTATATATGTATGTGTGTATACACACACACACACACACACACACACACACACACACACACACACACACACACATATATATATATATATATATACTTGGTATTGGATTGGTAATGCCAGTCATTGATTTGATTAGAATTTGGTTCTCATTTATATCTATAATAGACATAAATTTTATTCAGTTTAGCAGATTATGTGTTCCTGCATTGAAGTCAGTCAGCAGAATTGTTTTCCATGTTAATGTTTTTGTTTTGTTTTTTTTGTTTTGTGTGTGTGTGTGTGTGTTTTTGTTTCTTTTTTGTTGTTGTTTTTTTTGTTTTTTTGTTATTCATCTGATGGTAGTGTCTGTGTGTGTGTGTGGGGGGGGGGTGTATAACACACTCTTATGTAGGATATACTTGATGCATGTGTTTTTACATAAATTATGTGTATATAAATGCATTCTTCTTCTTCTTATTATTATTATTGTTGTTGCTGTTGTTATTATCATGAATTTTCCTGTGCTGTCCTTGAAGTTGAGCACAGCGCTATGGGAGTCCCAGGTGTTGTGTTCCTACTTGCCTTGTTCTCTCAAGTGGTCAGATGGAAGTGGTGCTGGCTAGCCCTGTGTCTAGCGCTACATCTTTCTCTCTCTCTCAGTTTTTGTGTGTGTGTGTGTGTGTGTGTGTGTGTTCCACTGTTCGTGCGGGCATGTGCACACTTTCCATCCTCTGTCTTTCTGTGTAGACCTCTCTGTTTAGAGCTTTGTCTTTCTGTCTCTGTCTGTCTCTCTGTCTTTTTATCTCTCTGTCTCTGTGTCCACCTCCTTTTTCTCCTCATTCTTTTTTGCTCCTCACCCTCTTTCTCTCTCTGGGTTTGTTTCCTCTGTCTGTCTGTCTGTCTGTCTGTCTGTCTGTCTCTCTCTCTCTCTCTCTCTCTCTCTCTCTCTCTCTGTCTCTGTCTCTGCCTCTCTCACTTATGTGCTGAGAGTGTGGGTGTGTCTAAGCTGCTGAATACTGCAAGACTGCCTACCACTCATAGCCCTCTTCTTAAGGAAACTGCTTTGCTACTTCCAATCTGTCTGTCTCTGCTCTTGTAATTCTTTGTGTCTGTGTCCGTCAGCCTGTTTCAGTGTTTGGCAGTCAGTCCTGTCTGTCAGTCTGTCTACCAGCTTGTTTGTCAGTCAGTGTCCGTCAGTCTGTCTGTCTGCCTGCTGGCCTGTCTGTATGTCTGTCAGTCTCCACATGTCTGTCTTGTCTTCCTGCCTGCCAGCCTTTGTGTCTGCCTGCCTGCAAGCCTGTTTGTCAGTCTCTCTGTGTCCACCTGTCTGTCTCCATGCTTGCCAGCTTGTTTGTCAGTCTGTCTTTGTTTGCCTGCCTACCTCAGTACCTGTCAGCATGTTTGTCTGTCCCAGTGTCTATCTGTCCATCACTATCTGCCAGCCTATCTTAGTATCTCATCTGTCTATGTCCGTCAGTCTGTCTGCCAGCCAGCCAGTCTGTCTGTCAGTCTCAGAGTCTGTCTGTCTCTTGATCTGTCTGCCTGCCTGCCTGCCTGTTGGTCTGTCTGTGTCCATCAGTCTCTCTGCCTGCCTGTATGTCAGCCTGTGAAACTGAGTATAAACTGCTAGTAGTACTTGTGTTCTTCTCTCTTCCAATTCCTGCCCTTCTCTCTTTTCAGTCCTACCCCCAGGCCTCTCCTCCTCTCCAAAAAAAATCCTTCCATAGCTCATTAGATTCAAACCAATCAGTAAATCTTTTTTTTAATTATTAAAAAGAGCTAACCAAACTATGTTAAATTTATATTTGAAAAAAAAAAGATGGATGTTTTTGGTGATAGTTGTCTACATTAGCTCTGTCACTCATGTTCTCCAAAATGTGTTCTCTCTCCATAGTCCTTGAAGATGTGAGAGGAAGAGGATGCACAGATGGAGAAAGGGGGGTGTGACGGAGTGAGTTGCATTATTGCTCCAGATGGGAAAGCTGGCAGTCTAAACAAAAAATGGGTGGTGGGGTGGGTGGTTTTAGCCCACCCATCCCAGGTCTGATTCTTAGCTGCCCCTTTGGCTGAAACGAGCCTAGTTCCTCCCAGTCTTTCAATGAATACAAATGAGAATGACCAGAGCAAGGAGAACTGTGATTGTTGTGGGGGGTGGGCCCAGAGTATAGTGAGGGGGTGGAGGTGGTGGTGGTGTGTGTGTGTGTGTGGGGGGGGGGGGGGAGATCAGAGGCTTTTTCAAGAACTTCTAATGTTTAATTTTGACTTTGAGACAGTTGTTTGTTTTGTTTGTATTGTGTGTGTTATTGCTGGGGTCTCTTTATCATAAGTGTGCATTGGCCATGAGCCATGAGCTCAATAATTTCAAAGTAATCAAACACATGTATATATCATATGCATGTACCACTCACATGCATGTGTGTGCACACACACGAACATGCAGACGAGCACTCACACACACATATATATGCCCCAAATCCCCCACCAAGACACACACACCCACACACACACACACACACACACGCACGCACGCACGCACAACACTCTCGATCTTCAGTCCTAAACCCTGGCTATTATTGTTGTTTTCCCGATAAGAAGAGGGGGAGGGGGGGGGGGGGGGGGGGGGAAGAACAGCCAAACACCAAGAACAAAACTTCCACAATGAACGTCATGAGATTTTTCATGCTGTGAAACTGTGCAGCGTGTTCACATCATTGCATTTCAGCTTGCTATCTGACAGGCTGCGGTAGTCTGGGTCGTCTATTGATCTGTAGCTGGGAGCCAGGTCAGGAGAGGAGAGCCCGCCTACTGATGTGGATCTTTGTGTTGGCGATGCGGTTATGTGGGATGTGACATCATTGCTCACAGCTCACCCCCATCAGATCTGTTTGCTGTGGGGTTGGATTGTGTATAACATGTGTTTTTGTCTGACATGTCGAGGAGTGAAGAGTTTGAAGGGGAGGATATTACAAGGTGTTATTCAGAGGATTGTAGTATATATATTGTAAGATTCTTTCTCTAGGTGTGTCAGAATATTATAATTCTCAGGTGTGTGTGTGCATGTGTGTGCGTGCATGTGTGTGTGTCTGAGAGTGTGTTTGTCTGAGCATGTGTGTGTCTGAGCATGTGTGTGCATATAGTGTGTGTTTTGTGGAACTCGTGTGCATGCACATAAAGTGTGAGAGGTACATTCTTTTCTTTCTTTTTTTCTTTTTCTTTTTTCTTTTAATCACAGAGGTGATATCTAGCTTGAAATCAACAAATTTATGGGTTTTTTTCACAGTCTATTGATCACAGTTTTTTTTCTCACTGTGAGTGTGAATAATAACCACAGATAGCAAGAACAAAAAATTGTTTGACTCATTCTCCCATACATACTCTGTCTCCCTTTTCTTCTCTGAGTTCTCACCCTGTTTGATTATCATTCATTCTACCTCACAGTCACATACATGCTATGCATGCAGACATGCACATGCGCATACAGAGAAACACACATATACACCCACACACTTACACTTACACATACACACACACACACAAAACAAAACAAAAAAAAAACACACAAAAAACCCCTTAAGCTGATGCTAATGGGAGTCTTAAAACAAAACCAAAACAAGAGAAGCCACACTTAAACGCCCCAAACTCAAAACTCCTGAACCACCTGCCGGATCATGTTTTCCCCCCTCAGAATAATGCCAGGGAAATTAGGCATGTGCAGTGAGGTTCATGGTTTGTTTCCCTGATGAATTATGCATGTGTTCCCCTCACCCTGTGATTGCTTGAGGCCTCTTATTGATCTGTGGGCAAAGAGGAGGAGGAGGAGGACCCAGTCAGGAAAGCAGCTCGACTGTGATTCAGATTGTAGCTCTGCTTATTTATTCTTCTTATTTATAGCACAGCCATCCTCCAGGGACAGTTGTCTTTGTGGAGGTGGTACAGGTTATGAGGTGTTGCATCACTGTACTTGTCATTGTCACGTGTCAAAGATTTTTTGCTGGAGAGCTTGTCATTTACAATGTTGAGTCTAGGGTAATGTAGGTTTGTTTTGCTTGGTTAGTTACCTTAAATTTCTGTTAGGACTGTCTCTGTTTGAGGTGTTACAAAGTGCAGGGGTTGAAAAGGCTCAGTTTTTCATGTACTTTGTGTCTTGTTTGTTGAGTATCTAAAAATTTTATTTAAAAAAAAGGGGGGCAGGGGAGGGAGGGGGGGGGGGGGGGGGGGGACTGGGAGTTGGAGAAGGCAGATAGATATAATTGAAACTGTTTATGTTGATAATGTACTGTTTGTGTGTGTGTGTTTGTGTGTGGAGGTTTGGGAGGAGGGGGGGTGGGTCAAAAAATCACAATAAAGAATAAACTGAAAACAGACAAGTCAGCCATAAAATAAATGTTTGCCCCTTATCTTAAGGGGGGACATGGCTTGCATTTTTGATGAAAAATCACTAGAAAATGTGTTTTGGGGTTATTATAAATTTTGAAAGAATAATATATATCTACAAACACCATTTTGGGTGTCTTTTGCTTTAATTTTGCATAAAAGTGTGTGTAATTGTACTTTTTTTTAATGTAGGTGGCCTCAAATATTTATCAGAAATCGAAGTCGATTGGGAGTTGGGAGGCTGGAGAAGGCAGATACTGAGATAGATATAATTGAAACTGTTTATGTTGATAATGTACTGTTTGTGTGTGTGGAGGGTGGGGGGTAACAAAAAATCACAATAAGTATAAACTGAAAACGGACAAGTCAGCCATAAAATAAATGTTTGCCCCTTAACATTACCATGGAGAAAGCATACACGTGCAGTCAGTGTCATTGGTTGTTGCCGTGAAGTATGCATACAGGTGGTTCACCTCTCCCTGTGATTGTGAAAGGCCTGACGGCTATTGATCTCTGGCCAAGGTGAGGAGGAAGGCCAGTCAGGAAACCAGTCTGTGTGATGATGTGAATTGTTATCCATCTTTGTTTTCAGTTAATTCTTGCTCATTTGAAGCCAAGCTGATGGCAAGGACTGTCTCTCGGAGAGGCAGACTTGGGAGGGAGTGGTGGAGGAAGTGGGAGAGAAGCAGAATTGTATTTGTTTGTATTTAATTTTATCACAACGGATTTCTCTGTGTGAAATTCGGGCTGCTCTCCCCAGGGAGTGCGTGTCGCTACACTACAGCGCCACCTTTTTTCTCTTTTTTTTTTTTTTTTTTCCTGCATGCAGTTTTATTTGTATTTCCTATCGAAGTGGATTTTCAACAGAATTTTGCCAGGAACAACCCTTTTGTTGCTGTGGGTTCTTTTACGTGCGCTAAGTGCATGCTGCACACGGGACCTCGGTTTATCGTCTCATCCGAATGACTAGCGTCCAAACCACCACTCAAGGTCTAGTGGAGGGGGAGAAAATATCGGTGGCTGAGCCGTGATTCGAACCAGCACGCTCAGATTCTCTCGCTTCCAAGGTGGATGCGTTACCTCTAGGCCATCACTCCACTCATGTGGAGGATGTTGCGTCCATTGTCTATTATGAGCAACAGATTCTTTGAGAGCTCATGTCAGTAAATTGTAATGTAATGTGTCCTGTTACTTTTTGTCACAACAGATTTTGTCTGTGTGAAATTCAGGCTGGTGTCCCTTGGGAGAGTGCATCAGCACAGTTGACCACAATAGGGGACCACCCATATTATATATGTATTCTTTTCTTCTATCACTGAATCATCATAGGGAGTATGTAGCGCAGCTTATCACAAGGGCTGTTATCATCAAGGGAGGGAAGAGATGGAAATTTCCAACCCTTCCGGTATGCAAAAAAAACAAACAAAAAACAAACAAAACAAACAAAAAAAAAAAAGCCCCAGGATGAAAATTTCCATCCACTTCATTGTAGAAATTTCCAGTCACAGTATCACTGAATTCATGCGAAATTGTCATAATTAGTGTGTTCATTTCCCTTTCAGAAAAGTATATGTTATGTATGTGAATACTTTCTTTTAGTTGTTTGCATACTAGATGATTTTTAAATTATTACCCTCTGTGTCTAAAATATCCCTTGGCAAATCATTGCACCTGAACATAAAATATGCTTGGCGCTGAAAGGGTTACAGAGACCAGCACAAAGGAAAGAATGCTGCATCAAAGTAGTTGGCATGTTGATTGTTGTTTTGTTAGAGAGCTCACAATTTAAATGTTGGGTGCTAGGGATTGTTGAATAAAATGTTTTAGATGGGTCTCCACATTCATGCATGTACATAGACCATCCTTTCAAAGTCTTAGCAAGTGGAACACAGGTGGGGTTTGTGTGTGTGTGGTTTATTTTTTATTTTTTTATTTTTTTAACTCATTGAGCCCTGCACCTGAGCATTGGTTTGGCATCAGAATTCATCCCGTTAAAACAGTTTTGACATTCCTACATATGCTTAAAATGCAAAGAAAGGGCACAAACTGATACAGTATTTCCGGATGTGATCATATGTAATTTTGAGGAAAAACAGAAAATTTTCTGCAGTTACTTATTTTTTCTGCATCAGTTTGGCATGGAATCCTGTCGAGGCTGTAAACCCCCCAGGGTTGAATGTGTTAAAGAACATATCGTCTTGCTGGCCATCTAAAAAGAAGAGTGGATGCTTCTCAGGCTGTTTGTGGCAAATTCCTTTTAAGAAGAGGAGGAATGGGAGGGGGTGGGGGGGGGGGGTCTAGAAATTGTTGCAAAGTAAGCAGATATTGATTGAAATGAATACAGATAAATGTATACATATCAGTAATAAAAAAAAAAAAAATTCAAAGAACAAAAAAACCTGACACAGCTTAGTAAGTAAAACACAAATATAAGCAGGTCTCACACAAATGTGTGCCTTGACCGTTTGTCTAGCGCCTGCCTGAGGCATGCGAGGCTCGGGGACATGTATTGA
>NC_134885.1:36545830-36570830 GCF_041734735.1 Babylonia areolata | reverse complement strand
TCAATGTTTTTAATAGTTTTGTATAAAACATGTCTTTGCATCTTTTCTTTTGAAAATGAAACATGATGAATGGTTTACCCCCCCCCCCCCCCCCCCTTTTTTTATTTCTTCTTTTTCTTTTTGAGAAATTCTCTCTCTTCTCTATTTGATGCTTCTCAGTTGAAGCTGCTGTCATGTGTGACTGCTGCCTGTGTCAGCAGTCCTCCTGAAGAAGGCAGCTCAGGGTATTGAGAGATTTTAATCAATCAAGGAGATGTTTTCATCAGTTGCTTTATACCTGTTCGTTGCGAAAGAGCGTGCAGATACGAGATTTGTATACACTTGCATGATTAATGTGTGTTGTCACTGCATTGTGTGTGCAAAATATGATGTAATAGTTTTAGTGTTTACTTTTGAAAGAAAAGACCAAATCGATTTTTTGTTTGCAGGCAAGAGCAGAGAGGCCGAGGTGAAGCGAATCAACAAAGAACTGGCCAACATCCGGTCCAAATTTAAAGGTAAGGCTAGACACAGTGAGGAGTGTGTTCAACGTGTGATGTGTGCATGCTGTGCTTGTTTTCCTGAAGTACATGCAGCCAGTTGAAATACAGTACCACCAAAAAAAAAAAAGAAAAAAAAGCAACATCAAAAGTGGCTTCTTTTTCCTGTACTGCTGAAAATGAAAGTACACAGTCCGCTTAAGAGGTGAATGCACAGTGTTCAGCCCCCACCCTCACACATGCACACTCTTAACTCGTCATAGAATCATACTTAACCTACAAATTTGTTGTTAGTTTATCCAGAATGTCCAATTGTTAATTACCTGTAAGTGTTCTGATATTTGACCCTATCTGTTTTTATTGGTTAGTTGATTTTATGGTTAATTCACTTTATTATTACTTCATTTCTTTACTTTTTCCATCCCCCAAATTTCCTTGTCCATTTGAAATTTCTCTTTCACATCATATGTGCAGTTGTATACAGTTTGAGCCTGTTTTCATATACATGTAAAAACTAATAATATACACACGCACAGCACAGACACTTTTTTTTCTTCTTTTTTTTTCTCCCACTAAAATCACTTTTGTGAATAACACTCACACACTTGCACGCACGCACAAACACCTCAGTTTCATAATTTTTCTCCCTTCTACTCATAGGTGAAAGTAAAGTATACATACTCCAAACATAAATATTCCAAAAAGAAGTATTATTATTGTTGCTTGACTCCTACATGCAAGCAAAGTCTTTGCAAATCATTCTTCTTTCACTCCTAGATTTAGTCAAATCAGTGACAGTGCGAAAGTTTTTTTTGTTTTGTTTTTATTGGTTTTTGTTTTATTTTTCGCAAGCTATTTTGAACTTATTTCTCTCAGATATTGGAAGGCAGTGTAACTTACCTAGAAGTTGAGTAGACGGTTATTGCGAGAGGCTTTCAGGATCAGACGAGCTGCTGAGTTTTTAACTTTCTGTTAACACACACAGTTGAGGTTGCTGTCAGTGAGAAAGTTAACTCCTCCCACCCCCTCACCCCCCGCACCCTCCAACTACTTTTTTTTTCTCAGGTGACAAGACCTTAGATGGATACCAGAAGAAGAAGTATGTGTGCAAACTGCTGTTCATCTTCTTGCTGGGCCATGACATTGATTTTGGCCACATGGAGGCTGTCAACCTGCTCAGCTCAAACAAGTACACAGAGAAACAGATCGTGAGTGGTGTTTTTTGTTGTTGTTTTTTTTAATTAAAAAGAATTATTTACTTTATGCGGATACATTTTATTTGTTTCTGTATGCATTCTCTGCGAGTTTCTGACATTTTCTTTTAATGCAAATACGTTGAAAATCTATTGGCTTTTCTTTCTTCTGTCACAGCTTGTTTGTTAATTGGTTTCCCAAAAATATTTAAAGCTGCATTTTTTTCTCTTTCTGTCTTTTTTTTTTCCCCTCTTCAATGAAAACTTCTTTATGTATTTTTCTGGATGTGCATGACCAAGCTTACATGTGTATGTGGTGAATTTTATGCAGCTGAAGATTGGCTTGTGTGTGTGTGTGTGTGTGTGTGTGTGTGTGTGAACATCACTGAAGCCTGACTGAATGACACAGGAAATGAATGATGAGTGCCTGAAAGCTGTGGTCAGTTGGCTCGACTCGGGTAGGCAGCCTGCTGTGTTTGTAAAGCGCTCTGAGTTTGGTCTCTGTCAGGGGATAGGTGCTGTGTAAGCATAGATCAATATTGATCAGTCAAAGTTGATCAGTCAATCCTTCAGGGTTACCTGTTCATCTCGGTATTGGTGGGGGGCGAGTTTGGAGCTCACGGTCCTTCTTCAGGAACTCTTTTTTTTCTTCTTCTTTTTTTTTTTTTTTTTGTTAATTATTTGTCGTTGTTGTTGTTGCTGTTATTGTTGTTATTATCATTGTTATTGTTATTATCTATTTTCTCTTTCTTCCTTCACCACTTCAGGGTCACCTGTTCATCTCGGTGCTGGTAGGGATGAGTTTGGAGCTGATGAACCTGGTTGAGCAGTCCATCAAGAATGATGATGATGATTATTATTATTAAGAATGATGATGATTATCATCATTATTATTATCATTATTGCTGTTATCATTTGTATTTGTATTTGTATTTCTTTTTATCATAACAGATTTCTCTGTGTGAAATTCGGGTTGCTCCCCCCGGGGAGAGCATGTCGCTACACTACAGCGCCACCCATTTTTTTGTATTTTTTCCTTTGTGCAGTTTTATTTGTTTTTCCTATTGAAGTGGATTTTTCTACAGAATTTTGCCAGGAACAACGCTTTTGTTGCCGTGGGTTCTTTGACGTGCGCTAAGCGCATGCTGCACACGGGACCTCGGTTTATCATCTCATCCGAATAACTAGCATCCAAGCCACCACTCAAGGTCTAGTGGTGGGGGAGAAAATATCGGCGGCTGAGCCGTGATTTGAACCAGCGCACTCAGATTCTCTTGCTTCCTAGGCGGACGTGTTACCTTTAGGCCATTGTTATTATTATCCATCAGTAATGGTTATTATTGATAATATTATTATTATCATTATTATTATTATACTATTATTATATTATTATACTATATTATTATTATTATTATACTCACCTTCCCCCCTCACCCATATCTTTCTTTCTCCTCCAGGGATACCTCTTCACTCGGTACTGGTGGGGTAGCTTCTACAACATTGTACAGCATAAGGCACTGTATACATCAAACTATCATTATTATTATGAATTATTATTGTTATGATCTTTTTTTCCCTTTCTTTGTCTTCTTCTTCGTTCAGGGGTGTTGGTGGGGGGGGGGGTGGGGGGGGGGGGCTTCTACTACTTTGTACAGTTCAAGGCACTATATGAATTAAATCATTATTATTATTTTTATTATTATAAACTACTAGTGTTATGATCTTTTTTCCCTTCTTTCTTCTCCAGGGGTACCTGTTCATCTCGGTACTGGTGGGGGAGCTTCTGCTGCATTGTACAGCACAAGGCACTATATAAATTAAATCATCATTATTATTATTAGAAACTACTATTGTTCTGATCTTTTTTAACCCATCTTTCCTCTTCTTTCGTTCAGGGCTACCTGTTCATCTCGGTGCTGGTTGGAGCCAGCTCAGAGCTGATGAACCTGGTGGTGCAGTCCATCAAGAACGACCTGGCCGGGCGCAACCCTGTGCACATTAACCTGGCCCTGCACTGCATGGCCAACATCGGCAGCCGGGACATGGCTGACGCCCTCGGCCAGGACATTCCCAGGCTTCTCGTCTCCGGGTAAGTGGTACTTCAAGTTGGGTAGGGATCGGGTTGGGGAGGGGGGGGCTAAGTGATAACCTGGACTCCTTGTAAGCCCACGATTTCTTGCTATACCAGGATTTCTCTCACATCTCCCCAGTGAAGAAACATGCCCAGTTTGTGAGGGATATTTTGTTCCCATTGAAGGAAAATCTCCACATTACACTATACATCAAGTGTCTTTTCAAAAGCAAAGACAAACTAAAGGAAGAAAGTTATGTATTACCATTGCTGTGTTGGGCATATGTTTACGATCAATGGGTGTTCTTGTTGGAATGTGGGAGCATGGTCAGACTTTGTGTTGTTCTGTGGAGCTGACACATATGTCCATTTTTGTCACCAATCATGTCATCAGTTTCTCTTTTTAGAGATAATAAAGTAATATTATTGTATCTTGTGTGTCTTGTATTTTGTGAGGGTCATTTTGTTGCCAGTGAAGAAATATGATGATGATGATGATGTGGATATTTATATAGCACCTATCCTCGGTGAGAGACAAAGCTCTAAGCGCTTTACAAAAACGGAATCATTTACACAACAGGCTGCCTACCTGGGTAGAGCCGACTGACAACTGCCATTGGGTGCTCATCATTTATTTCCTGTGTCAGTCAATTGGGTTTCAGTCATGCACACATATACACACATACAATATTTTACATGTATGACCATTTTGTTTAGTTACCCCGCCATGTAGGCAGCCATACTCCATTTTCAGGGGTATGCATGCTGCGTATGTTCTTGTTTCCATCTGACATGGATTACAGGATCTTTAGCATGTGTATTTGATAAGACACACGAAGTGGGGTTCAGGCCCAAGCAAATCTGCACATATGTTGACCTGGGTGATCAGAAAAATCTCCACCCTTTACCCACCAGGTGCTGATCTGGAAATTCAAACCTGGGACTCACGGATTGAAAGTCCAACGCTGTAACTACTCAGCTATTGCACTCGTCATATATATATACCTGCAAATATGTGAGGGTGACTGTGTTCCACTGTGTGTTGACAGGGACACGATTGACGCAGTGAAACAGAGCGCTGCCCTGACCCTCCTCCGTCTGCTGCGGGCCTCCCCAGACGTCATCCCCATGGGGGAGTGGACGTCACGCATCATCCACCTCCTCAATGACCAGCACATTGTGAGTGGGAGGGCTGCTGGCCTCTGTGTGTGTCTGTGTATGTGTGTGCATGTGTGCCTGAGAGAGAGTGAAAGAGATACCGTGAGTGTGTGTTCATTTGTGTGAGTGAATGTGTGTGAGTGCATGTGTGTGGGTGGGTATGGGTGTGTTGGTTTGCTCAAGAAGTGTCTTGATTTACTTGCATTTGAATTTTTGCGTGTTTTGTTGTGGTAGTAGTTGTAGTATGAGAAGTGACTATAGTCACATCTTCAGTTTGGCTTTCCACTTAAAGTGATACAATGTTTTAAGAGAAAGGGGTTGGTATATTCCAAGAGAAAGGGGTTGCTATATTTTAGGAATGCAGCATGTGTATGAGTACAAAAAAAAAAAAAAAGTATAAAGAATTAAAAAGCAGAAATTTGTGAAGCATGAGCAGACTTGGAGCAAAGCTAAAATCGAGTCACTCTGACATGAAAATTATGTCCCATTGGACTGTGCAGCAAACCAACCCTTTTCTAATATCACATAACATCTTGACATTGTCTATGGTACATTCAAGATAATTGTTTGTCTGTATATATGGCTTTGAGTTATTTGTAAACTATATCTTATATGCAAGCACCCTTAATGTGGAGTTGTGGCCTACTAGTAATGTGTCTGCATAGGAAATGAGAGAATCTGAGGGTGCTGGATGGAATCTCATGGTCAGTGGAATTTTCCTCCCCTCCACATGACCTTGAGTGGTGGCCTGGACACTAGTCATTCGAATGACATGATAAACCGAGTCCCATGTGCAGCATGCACTTTGCACACATCAAGGAATCCCTGGCTGCTAAAGAGTTGTCCCTGGCATAATTCAGAAGAAAACTCAACTCTGATATACTTGTGTGTGCATGTGCATGACTCATGCCTGACCGAATGACACAGGAAACAAATGATGAACTCTCAGTCGGCTCTACCTAGGTAGGCAGTCTGTTGTGCAAATGACTGTAAAGGGCTCAGAGTTTGGTCTTTGACCAAAAGATAGGCACTATATATAAGTATCAAAGATAGAAATAGTAATAATGATAATGATTTCTTGGTTTTTTTCTTGATCGTCTTCAGGGCGTTGTGACGTCAGCCACCAGTCTGATTGAAGCCTTGGTGAAGAAGAATCCTGAGGAATACAAGGGATGTGTGTCCCTGGCTGTTTCTCGCCTCAGTAGGGTGTGTGCTGATTTCTTCTTTTTTTTTTTTTTTTTTCATGTGTGTGGTGGTTTGTTGTTGTGGGCGGGTGTGGGGGTTGATCGTGGGTGATCGTAGTGTGTGGTGGTTTGTTGTGGGTGATGGTGGTGTGTGGTGGTTTGTTGTGGCTAATGGTGTTTTGTTGTGGGTGATGGTGGTGTGTGGTGGTTTGTTGTTGGTGATGGTGGTGTGTTGTGGGTGATGGTGGTGTGTGGTGGTTTGTTGTGGGTGATGGTGGTGTGTGGTGGTTTGATGTGGGTGATGGTGGTGTGTGGTGGTTTGTTGTGGGTGATGGTGGTGTGTGGTGGTTTGATGTGGGTGATGGTGGTGTGTGGTGGTTTGTTGTGGGTGATGGTGGTGTGTGGTGGTTGATATGGGTGATAGTGGTTTGTTGTAGGTGATGGTGGTGTGTGGTGGTTTGTTGTGGGTGATGGTGGTGTGTGTGGTTTGATTGGGTGATGGTGGTGTGTGGTGGTTTGATGTGGGTGATAGTGGTTTGTTGTGGGTGATGGTGGTGGGTGTAGTTTGTTGTAGATGATGGTGGTGTTTTTTGTGGGTGATGGTAGTTGGTAGGTTTTTTTTTGTTTTGTTTTTTGTGGGTGGTTGTTTGTTGCGGGTAATAGTGGTGGATGTGGTGTGTTGTGGATTGATTGTGGCATGCTGTGATTGGGTGTTGGTAATGGTGGTGGGTGTGGTTTGCTGTGGGTGATAGTGGAGGATGCTGGTGGGGTTTTTTTGTAGGTGACAGTGTAGGGTGTGGTTTGTTGTAGGTGGTGGTGATGATGATGTGTGATGTGTGTGTGTGTGTGTGTTTTGTGGGTGACGGCAGTGGGTGTGATGGTTTGTTGTGGGTGACGGTGGTGGGTTTGGTTTGGTTTCAGATTGTGACGTCCTCGTACACAGACCTGCAGGACTACACGTACTACTTTGTGCCCGCCCCTTGGTTGTCCGTCAAATTGCTGCGTCTGCTGCAGAACTACCCCCCACCAGGTCAGTGGCTGTGTGTTGCTTTGGAAGTGGGTTGTGTGTTGCTTTGGAAGTGGGTGTTGCTTTAGAAATGACTGTGTGTTGCTTTGGAAGTGGTTGTGTGTTGCTTTGGAAGTGGGTTGTGTGTTGCTTTGGAAGTGGCTGTGTGTTGCTTTGGAAGTGGGTTGTGTGTTGCTTTGGAAGTGGGTTGTGTGTGTGTTGCTTTGGAAGTGGGTTGTGTGTTGCTTTGGAAGTGGGTTGTGTGTTGCTGTGGAAGTGGGTTGTGTGTGTGTTGCTTTGGAAGTGGGTGTTGCTTTGGAAGTGGTTGTGTGTTGCTTTGGAAGTGGGTTGTGTGTTGCTTTGGAAGTGGGTTGTGTGTGTGTTGCTTTGGAAGTGGGTTGTGTGTTGCTTTGGAAGTGGTTGTGTGTTGCTTTGGAAGTGGGTTGTGTGTTGCTTTGGAAGTGGTTGTGTGTTGCTTTGGAAGTGGGTTGTGTGTTGCTTTGGAAGTGGGTTGTGTGTGTGCTGCTTTGGAAGTGGGTTGTGTGTTGCTTTGGAAATGGCCGTGTGTTGCTTTGGAAGTGGTTGTGTGTTGCTTTGGAAGTGGTTGTGTGTTGCTTTGGAAGTGGGTTGTGTGTGTGTTGCTTTGGAAGTGGGTTGTGTGTGTGTTGCTTTGGAAGTGGTTGTGTGTTGCTTTGGAAGTGGTTGTGTGTGTGTTGCTTTGGAAGTGGTTGTGTGTTGCTTTGGAAGTGGGTTGTGTGTTGCTTTGGAAGTGGGTTGTGTGTGTGTTGTTTTGGAAGTGGTTGTGTGTTGCTTTGGAAGTGGGTTGTGTGTTGCTTTGGAAGTGGTTGTGTGTTGCTTTGGAAGTGGGTTGTGTGTTGCTTTGGAAGTGGGTTGTGTGTTGCTTTGGAAGTGGTTGTGTGTTGCTTTGGAAGTGGTTGTGTGTTGCTTTGGAAGTGGGTGTTGCTTTGGAAGTGGGTTGTGTGTTGCTTTGGAAGTGGGTTGTGTGTTGCTTTGGAAATGGCTGTGCACTGTGCCTTTAGATTATGTTGTGTTGTTTGTTTATCTCGTAAAGGATAGTTCAGTTGCACATACCATACCTTAAGCCAGGTCCATGATTCCTGTCCTGTGGGAAATTGAAAGTAGGTGTGGCTAAGAACCTCCCTTGATATATCACATCCCTTCTGGAGTGCATAATTACAGGGCACTCCATGCTTTATAATGACATTGTAAAGAATTAATTTTTGGGGGGTGTTTGATATATATATATATAAAGTCAACATAAAAATGAAACCATGCTTCCTATCAAATAATGCTCAAGGGTATGTATGTATTTAATCCCATCTGTATATATATATATATTGTGGGGATGAAAGTATTGGAGTTGAGCATGGAAATTTGTGGGGTAAAAGAGTGGTGCAGTTTAGCATGGAAATTGTGGGGAGAAGAGTGGTGGAGCAGTGCATGGAATTTGATGAAAGATGATAATCATCAAGACTGATTCATGTGTGTTTCATCACAGTTGCAGTGATGATAAACTGCAAGTAAAGAATGATTTCATCTGATGGTGCAGCACACATGCATGTGTGCATACAGTACTCACTCATAAATCATTGCAAGTGACATGCATTGATAAGTCTTCTCAAGACTCCCAGACATTCAGGCACATCAGTCTGGTACAATCAGCTGACTTGTTTACCCAAAATGGATATGTCTGTACTTTCACCAGGTTAAAATATGTATTTCTTTTACGGAAACCTGTTTAGTTCATTGTATCTGACAGCTGGCCAAAGGATTAACACACACATACCATACCAGCTTTCTTTTTGCTGCCATTTTTTAGAAACTGGTAGTGCTGTAAATTCTTTGTGTAAATATTTGCATTTATTTACATATGCATGCCCCACCTCCCATTTTTTATTTCCTGTATTTTCTTTTTAAATCATAAATATATATTTCATTTGTTTATTGCTAATCAAATTTGGACTGTTTACAAAATGCGGTGTAAACAGGTCTGAGTCAAACGCAAACAGACTTGAAGAAAATCACTTCGATAAGATATTTTCTTTTCCTTTTTTTTGTTTCATTCATTCATACCTAAATGCTAAATAATAAACAATTGTTTAAACAATCTGATTTATTTATGATGTGAGCACCATTTAGTTTTGGATGTTGTGTGTGTGTGTGCGTGCGTGTGATCTACATCTGTGTTGAAGTGCAGTGTCTATATTTACAAAGTTTTGATTTTTGTTCCCACGATCAGTGTTATCTCAGCTGATTTGAAGCATACTGCACCTCCCCAGCTTTCTCCCTCAAAGAGAAGAAGAAGAAGAAAAGAGAAGAAAAATCACAGCTACAGTTCACATCAGTATGAAAAAAAAATCAGGAGCATTCAAACTCCACAATTCCCAATAAGAAAGCTTTAAAAAATCTTCATACACAGATGATAATCTGACTGTGTTACACAATTTGTCAATACCAATGATCCTTCTGAATCAGTCTGCTCTCATCTAACACACACACACACTCTACAAATTGACACCCACTACTGTAAGCCCCCTTCAGTCTAAATTTTATGACAAAACAGTCTTCAAGGCCCTAATAAATCATCTTTCACTGTGTCATCAGTGTCAAATTGGTGAAAAGGGGGAAGCAAAGCTGTCAGATCATTACATACTTTCACTTCCAAATTTATTAAATTTTGTAAAATTACTCAGTAATTACTTTTGTAAAATTACTCAGCAGCATTGGTTTCCACCTCTGATGCAGAAGTAGTAGTGATGTCTTCTTGGACTTGCGCATCTGACAGCTGTGACAAAAAAAGAAAAGAATATATAATTATAGCTTGAATGTTATGACATTTGTTTTAGTTGCACATTTTCAGTCAAACTGCATACAACCCCCCAAATGAGTCAGATCTATTCACTGCATTATGCATGTGCAGAATCTCAAGCCAGTGAGTTGTTTAAATTTGCAACAATAACCATGCCTATCTATCTATGTGTGTGTGTGTGCGTGTGTGTGTGTGTGTGTAAACATTCACACTGCCTGTGGAAGTAGCAAGGATCTCACTGTCTCAGTATCATTGTTACAGCACTTTCTGAAAATGTGCAAGCATGTCCACTCGAAAGAAGTATGCGCTGACAAATGTTGGATAGTGCAAATGCTTTGTAGTGTTTGTTTCAGGGGTACACTAGTCAGTTTTGTACTATGTGTCAGAGATGCATATATCTGTGCTGAATAAAAATCAAAGCTAAGAATGTGACCACACAGACACACACACACACACACACACACAAATCCAGTTGAATGATACAATATTGGTGACTGGAAGTTGAAAAAGACCGGCCAGCTGGTGTACTGTAATTCTCCATTTTAAAGGTTAAATTGTGCTTTTGGATTCAAACATTAGGCAGATAAGTGTGTGAGAAATGAAGACAGTATAATCATCCCTCTTTGAGAAATCAGACCCAAAACATTCTTAGGCTTGGCTGTTGAATTGAAACAAATATATTTTGAAACATAAAAATGAATATTGGATTCAGAATGTCACATACCGTGCTTGTTTTGAAGACCTTATTCGTAAAAAGTGAAGGAATATCATCGCCACTGATGGTGTGGTCCTTGGCTTCAGTTCAGTTCACGAAGTGGTTCTGAGATCGCCACGCTCTTAGCAATCGGTTCGTGGCTGGTTAGTGGTATTCGTTGCGATATCTTTTTTCCTTTGAAGTTCGAACAGCACACACAGTACTTCTTTCCTCCCGTTTTCCCCAGACCCATTGTGAAGCATTTACACAAGTACAATCGACGAACTCGCAGCTTTCACTTTTAGAGACGTCCCACGAATTCTCTTTCCGGCTTAATCAAGGGCAAATTACTCTAATTTTTTTTCTAACGAACAAGGTCTATAGAAAAAAAACCCAACAGAGCTGATCCTGAGATAATAACTGTTATGATCTGTTAATGATAAATGTCAAATACTCCCACACAATAACTTGATTTAAAAGCAAGCCAAGAATAGTACTACATGACCACTGCAGTTTAAAAAAAAACACCAAAAAACCCAGGGTTGTTCACTAAAACAACGAAAATCTATGGAGAATTCTTGATTCAGTCAGTCAAACAAAGCTTCGTTTTTATGCTTCCAGAATCTGTAAACGGATCAGTTTAGAACACCAACTGTTCCAAGCAAGAATAAACGAAATCAGAACAGTGTGTTGGTACAAAAATACTCATACCTTTGCCACAGGGGAAGCAATCATGGCAAAGAGTTAACTCGTACCTGGAGTAGAATGAAATTAAAAAGATAAAAAAATAATAAAAAACATTAAAAAAACACAACAACTAATGGTTCCAACATCCCGCCCACACAGAGGACCCAAGCGTGCGCACGCGGCTGACGGAGTGCCTGGAGACCATCCTGAACAAGGCCCAGGAGCCGCCCAAGTCCAAGAAGGTGCAGCACTCCAACTCCAAGAACGCCGTGCTGTTTGAGGCCATCAACCTCATCATCCACATGGACGCCGACCCCAGCCTCCTGGTGCGCGCCTGTAACCAGCTGGGACAGTTCCTCCAGCACAAGGAGACCAACCTCAGGTAGGGCTGGGTTTGGGGTTGGTGGAGGGAGTGGGGGGGGGGGGGGGGGTTGGGAGGTGGAAGGGGATGGGAAGAGGAGGTTAGATATATAGAGAGATATATGTATATATATATATATAGAGAGAGAGAGATGTGCCATAAGCTTTCAGTTGGGCTGACAGCAGGGTGAGAGAAGTATGATCAGTGGTTTTTCCTTTGCAATGGGAAGTCATTTACAGCTTAGTCTTTTTGTGAAGAGTTATGACTGTCAAACAATGAGGCAAGATTGCACTGGCTCTTAGTGCTACAGCCTTGGGGGGTGAGTCAGCCTTTCAGGAACCATCCCAACACCAACTGTTCTGAAACTGCCTCAGCTGAGAGAGTGGGGTTGCAACTTGGGCAAGACACTCTCCAGTATGTGTCCAGATAATTGGGACAGCTGTCACCTCCTCTACTGTTCTGATGGTCATAGTCAGACACAACTATCATACATATACATAGAGAGAGAGAGAGAGAGAGATTTTTTTTCTTTTTTTGTTTTGTTTTGTGACCTAAGAATAAACTGTTCAGTTAAATTACATTTGTTATCACAATTTACTTGTGCATGAGCCAGCCAGTATGTATGACTTGGTTTCTTGTCACGTGCAAAAGATGTTGATCCACAAAGGTGAAAATAGTAGGAACAGGCAGAAAATAGAAGAAAAAAAAATGAGAGAGAGAATACCTTTGCTTGAAAAAATTGAATTTTGAATACTTGGAGACCTGTTTAAAGCCTGTATCCACTGTTGAAACTTAAGTGATGATTGTCTGTTCTCTGTTGAAACTTAAATGGTGTTCGTATGTTCTCTGTTGAAACTTAAAACAATGGTTTCCTGTTGAATGTTGAAACTTAAAGTGATGGATTCCTGTTCTAACTTAAATTGTAGGTTGCCTTTTCGCTGTTGAAACTTAAAAAAACAGTAGTTGCCTATTGGCTGTTGAAACTGAAAACGATGGTTGCCATTTCACTGTTGAAACTTAAAACAATGGTTGCCTGTTCACTGTTGATACTTCAAATGATGGTTGCCTGTTATCAGTGGTTGCCTGGTCACTGTTGAAACTTGAAGACATGATATCTGTTCACTGTTGGAACTTAGAACCACGGTTACCTGTTCCCTGTTGGAGCTTAAAACCATGGTTGACTGGCAGGTATCTTGCCCTGGAGAGCATGTGCCTGTTGGCCACATCGGAGTTTTCCCACGAGGCGGTCAAAAAGCATCAGGATACCGTCATTACTGCCCTCAAGGTGAGAGCGCAGGTTTTATTGAGAACATGGCCTGGGATAGTGGGGTTTTTTTTTTGGGGGGGGGGCCTGGGGGGTTATAATATATCTATCTATCTATCTATCTATCTATGTGTGTGTGTGTGTGTGTGTGTGTGTGTGTGTATAACACTTTATGTCAAACAGACTTCTCTGTGAGATTCGGACTGCTCTCCCTTGGGAGAGCATGTACCCACAGTGCAGCACCACCCATTCTTCAGTTGTTTTTATATCACTCTATGTCTGGAAGTGTATTTGTTTTTGATATCAAAATGGAGTTTTTTTTCTACAGAATTTTGCCAGGGACAGTTCTTTTGTTGCTGTAGGTGCTTTCACGTGTGCTGAGTGCATGCTTTACACAGGACCTCGGTATTGTCTTGTCCGAATGACTAGCTTCTAGCTCACCACTCAAGGTCTTGTGAAGTGGGGAGCGAAAACTGTGGTCTGCATGTTGGACTTGAATCTGTGGACACTTGCTTCCCAGACGGGCACATTACCACTGGGCCGTCTCACTGAGCAAATGTTGTTTCTCAGGAATTCATATGTCTCTTCTTTTTTTCATTGATTTATTGTCTCTTCACTAAAAGGTGATTTTAGACGCATATGCATTGGCTTACTTCATCACACACGCAAAATGGAAGGAGGAGGAGAGAAAAAATTAAGAAAAGGAAACTGCTGCCCATAATGAGCAGCTGCTGCTGCCTAGATATATTGAAAAGTGTAATTTGGGTGGGGGGTTTGGGGGATTTTTCTGTTTTTTTATTTATATGTGGTTTTTTGTTGGTTTTTTTTGTTGCTGGTTTTTCTTTTTCCATACAACATTGCTTGTTAGCTTTTGTGGGTGTGCTCTCACAAGTTTCCATTTCTTCTTGTCACTTGGTGCAAATGAGTAGTGACCTTTTCATTTTTGACATTACATTTTTGTACCTGGGCAGACGGAGCGTGATGTCAGTGTTCGTCAGAGAGCGGTGGACCTGCTGTATGCCATGTGCGACCGTAGCAACGCTGAGGAAATCGTCGGAGAGATGTTGGAGTACCTGGAAACGGCTGATTACTCCATCAGGGAAGAAATGGTACATGAAGCATCAGAATAGAAATGGATCTGTGTTAAGAGCATGGTTGATTGTTCGCACTTCTACAGTAGAGAGACAAAATGATTCTTCTGTTGCTGTATTTTTTTTTTCTTTCTTTTTTTTTGGGGGGGGGGGGGGACTCCATTCTATATCTATATTCCATAGATCCATGTCTATTTCTTCGATTCGTGTATGTGTGTGTGTGTATGCGTGTGTGCATGCATGCATGTTGTTGAATGCATTGAGTCTGACTGACATGTTAATGAAAAGTGCTTTGAGCGGTTTGGAAGTACTGTATAAATATACTAACTATTATTGTTGTTATTATTGGTGTGTAGGTGCTGAAGGTGGCCATACTAATTATTGGTGTGAAGGTGCTGAAGGTGGCCATACTGATTATTATTATTGGTGTGTAGGTGCTGAAGGTGGCCATACTAATTATTATTATTGGTGTGTAGGTGCTGAAGGTGGCCATACTGGCAGAGAAATATGCTGTGGACTACACCTGGTATGTGGATGTCATCCTCAACCTCATCCGCATTGCTGGAGATTACGTCAGTGAAGAGGTCAGTGAAAGGTGTCTGCTCCTGTCCAGAACACACAGTGGAAATCAAGCAAAGTAGAAATCTGCAGAATTCTGCTTATGTCAGATATAAGTAACGGAAATCTGCGCAGCTGTTATTGTGTTGTGTGGATCATTTTGTTGGACCTAGAACCATTGTGCCTGCTTTGTTTTGAATTTTGGATGTCAGTTCTGTATGAATCAGATTGTTTGAATTGATTAACGTGTTGCACAGGTGTTGCGGTAGTTTTGTGTTTTGCAAATCTGCATGATTGTTGTTGCAGTAACATACATTTTTATCATTAAAAGAAAACAGAAAGATGAACTCAAAAGTAGAATGGTATGAAAACCGAAGTGTGGCAGCAAAGTGACAGTTGATCAGTGAGGAACTGTTAGGCTGGAATGACAATGAACACTGCAGAAATGACAAGGAACCAAAAGCTGAGCCTGAAGAGGTAAATGACAAAGAAATCGCCTAGAGTGAACAAACTAAGGCAGGACACTTTTGAGCCAGTCCAAGACAACTGTTTTGACTCTCTCTTCCCCTCCCTCTCTCTCTGCCTCTCTTTCTTTGTCATGTTGCACATAACTACAAAAAGATTAAATCTAAGACAAGAGCGACGTAAGTTCTTTTGGTGCACATGGGGCAACAGCTCAAATGTCCACCACAGCAAGGTCTCTTTTCAGCATGGTCTTGTGGCCTTGGGAAGGGGCAGTTTACTCCGATTTACCTCATTCCACCCAGGTGTGTGAATGGACAGATACCTGATTTTGGTCAGGGAAGGGTGAAAACTGGCAGAAGAAGAGGACTGGGCCTCGCCTTCCTGTGCCAAGCCCTGGACGCAGTGACTATGAATTAATTCACTGCCGCTATGACCGTAAAAGGCTGTGGGACTTGTTTCTAACCCTTTTTATTATCCTGGTATCGTGGTCTGTATTGACCTTGCTGATGGTTTGTGGTAATTTTTTTGGAACAGGTGTGGTACAGAGTGATCCAGATTGTGATCAACCGGGACGACGTGCAAGGCTATGCCGCCAAAACTGTCTTTGAGGTAAGGTATTCATGCTTATTTTATTAACTCACTTGTGTAAACAGGGTCTATGTTATAATCCGGTGTTTGGTTGTGTGTGTGTGTGTGTGTATGTATGTCTGTCTGTGTGTCCGTGGTAAACTTTAACATTGCCTTTTTTTTGTTGGAAATACTTTGTCCATCAATAATAAATCTGGCTTTAAAATTGTAGGAAAAAAATCTTCTCTTTCATACCAATAAGGGTTTGTAAGTCTCCCGAATTAAGCCAAGTTTCCCGTATCATTAATGGTTTATTTCGTTGAGACCATTTCCAGGATTCCAAAAACGCCATATTACAGAATCCCAGTTGCAGTGGCATTGGCGATGCTTAGTGTTTGGATGGCGGGACCTCGATTTTCTTGTTTGCAATTAAATAGAAAGAAATACAAATTCTGGACAGAACACATACAGTGACACATACTACATCATTGATGTGTTTACTGCATCTGAATCTTTTAAAGTGGATAATCAATTAAATAAAATAAACATAAAACAGAAATCGAATTGGCCATGTTGTACTTTCCCAGCGGGTGTAACTAAACTTGTACATCTATCTAGATCCAGAGAAAACAGCTAAATGTTGCAGTGTGATTGCGGCGATAGCCACATCTCCTTTACCGCGGACTTTAAAGAATGTTAATTGCCCTTAAAGATTTTTTAAATGCCCGAGATACACCAAAATGATATGATTTAAACAGCGTTCTCACTTCAGATACCCCAATCGATTTATCTCCCTTAAAAAAGCATGCTTAAATGTCCATTTTTGAACGACATTCATGGATCCACAATAGTGCAGTGAGTAAGACAATTTCTTCCCACCCGTACATGGCAGGTTATAATCTGCGCTCAAGCCTTTTTTTTTTTTTATAATTCTGATTTTGTTAACCCGAAGCTTTATAATAACAAATACAGAACACATTAAGTGAATCTTGAAGACCTTGCCTCTCTTGTTTCTGATGCAAGAATGTTGTGTGGTTTGGGTTGTGGGTCCTGGTTTGTTTCGGGGGGTTGGAAAGGGGGTGGTTGTTGAATTTTTTTTTCTTGGGAGGGATGGGTTTTTTTTCTGTCTGCTGGTCTGTTTATATGTATGTTTGCATGTGTGTATCTCTCTAGTTCTCATTTATCTGTATTGTAGTTCACATCTCTTTCTGTCCAGTCTGCCTGCCTCACAGCTTCTCCGGGTCTAGCTCTCTCATTGTCTCTCTATGTCTGTCTGTCTCTGTCTCTCTCTTTCTCTCTCTCTTTCTCTGTCTCTCTCAGTCTCTCTCTCTCTCTCTCTCCCTCTCCCTCCCTCCTCCTCCCTCCTCCTCATTCTCTCATTTTCTCTCTCTGTCTCTGTCTCTCTATCTCTCTTTCTCTCTCTCTGTCTCTCTCTGTCTCTCTCCCTCCCTCCCTCTTTCCTCCTCATTCTCTCTCTCATTTGCTGAAAACAAAGGCAGTAGTAGGGAGATAATGAAAAAGCATCTTTGGCATTGGATGGCTCTATATAAACTTCCATTACTATTATTTTTATCATCATGTGTGTGTGTGTGTGTGTGTGTGTGTGCAGGCATTACAGGCCCCTGCCTGTCATGAGAACATGGTGAAGGTGGGGGGATACATCCTGGGAGAGTTTGGCAACCTCATCGCTGGGGACCCACGATCCAGGTGACACACTTGTCTCCTCCTTCTCATTCTTCTTTTCCTCTGATTCGCTCTTCTGTTTGTGTTTTCTGCCTGTCTTCTTTCTCTGTTGCTGTTGTTGTTTTTTTGTTGTTTTTTTTCTCTCAGTTTTTGTGTTTTTAACCTGCCATCTTGTTCCTGTGTTTACTTCTTTTGTGTGTGGTTTCAACCTGTATTTTTTCTTCTCTGGTTTTTTGTTGTTGTTTTTTTCCTTCCTTCCTGTCTTCTTCTTCCTCTGTTGTGTTCTTTTGTTTGTGGTTTTCTTCGCCCAGTGTTCTGTCTTCCCTCTCCAATCTGTGCAGTTTCCATGGTGTCTGTTACATGTATTTATAAGTTTGGTCTTTCATCCCTCTGAATCAGGGCTAGACTTGCTTTGATCAATTGTTGTGAATGCATTTTGATTCGTTTCTGCAACATTAGTGGCGCTAATCAGTGGTCAGAATTGCAGGACTCATCCCTCAAATCACGCAACCTTCACCGAAGTACTAAGACTCGTGCTCTGCACAGCATGACTTTTAGGGATTTTTGCCAGTAGGACATTAAACTCAGCTCTACCAGCGGTAAGAATTTTGCAACAGGTGTGGGTACACATTTACAGCCGATCAGCAGCAGAGGTCAAATCTATGTGGAAAAGGTGCCTCTTTGAGACAGTCATTGTCACTGTTACTGTCACTGGTCTGGAAACCTGGTTTGGTCGTTCTAGCAGTCATTGGATAGGGCCGGAGTTTCGGCCAAGCTCCTCCCTGTCCACTCAGTGATGTTGTCTGCCCACTTCTTTCGGTGTCCGCCTCGTCTCCTTTTCCCCCATTCCCTGAAGGAATGTCTTGGAGAGCTTGTCGGGTCTTGTCACGTGGCCTTTACCATCTCAGTTCTCCTTTTATTCACTGTGGTCAGTAGCTCTTCATACTTCTTTGTTTGTTGTGTGGTCTTTGTAGGAGCTGCTGCGGAGACGGTGCATGATTGTAAGTTTCAGTTTCTCAGAGAGGCATCACTGTGTTCAAACAAATCCATATACACTGCACCACATCTGTGAGGCAGATGCCTGACAGCCGCTTAACACAACACACTTGTCAGGCCTTGAGTGCATGTTTACATATTTGTGTACCTATCAGAGTGAATTTCTTTTTACATAATTTTGCCAGAGGACAACACTCTAGTTGCCATGGGTTCTTCTTCAGTGCGCAAAGTGCATGCTGCGCATTGGTCCTCAATTTTATTGTCTCATCCAAAAGTTTTTCTTTCGCGTGATTGTAAATGACACTCAACACGGTGGGTGTTATGTCCACAGCCCCATGGTGCAGTTCCAACTGCTGCACTCCAAGTACCACCTGTGCAGCGCCAACACCCGCGGACTGCTGCTCTCCACCTACATCAAGTTCATCAACCTCTTCCCCGAGATCAAGCACAACATCCAGGAGGTCAGGCCACTGCACTGTCTGTCTGTCTACTGTCCGCAGGGCTTGAGAGTCGTTTGGGGGGTGGGGGTAGGGAGGAGTGGGAAGTCTACCCTTGCACTTAGAAAGTCTGCAATGTGGGGTGGGTGGAGAGGTGTGGATTGTGTGTAAACCCTTCTGCTGGGATTGAAAAGTGTGAAATGATGGATGGGTAGAATTGTGTATATGCGTTCTCAGAGCTTGAAAGTCTGAAATAAGGGATGAGTAGAGAGGGGTGGAAAGTCTACACATGCACTTAAAGTCTAAAATATGGGATTGTTTTTAGAGGGGAGACTATGTTCACACAACCGTAGCACTTGAAAGTCTGAATATCAGATGGATAGAGAGTGGTGGCTTGTGCACACCAAGTTCACAGGGATTGAAACTGAAACATGTGGGATGTCTAGGGAAGGGTGGATTATGTACACAAATCTGCACGCATTGAGAGTCTGAAATATGAAATCTGTCGGGAGGTTGACTTGCTATAGGGGATGGTTGAGAACTTAGATAGATGGCTTCTACACCTTTCATGCTTGAAAGTCTGTAAAATGGGGTTGGTAGCCAGTTGAGAGAAGTGGAGAGAGAGAATTGAGGGTTGAGAGCATGTTGGAATTATTTGGGTAGATTGTGGCCAGGTTTGTATGCACATGAGAAGTGTATGTACTATTTGTGCCAATGTGTTGGCATGTGTGTGTATTTGTGCCAGTGTGTTGGTGTGTGTGTATGTGTGTGTGTGTGTGTGTGTTAACATTATTGTTGAAGTTTGAGCAAAATCAGGATTTATTCGCAGATAGTCATTCAGATAATGGTTTGTGTTTAGGGGGTTTTTTTCCTCTTTTTTGGGGGGTGGATGTAGGGGATGGGGGAGTTGTTCTCAGTATGCTGCATTAGTCACACAGGTACGTTAGGGAGGCACACACCTGACAGTCATCAGCTCAGAATCAAATATACATGTGTGACCCTTCAGGGAGCCTGCCTAAGTTTTGTTCCTAACTTGTCCTGTTGATGAGAACCTATAGACTGGGTAGCCAGACAGTTGTGCAGATTACTCTGTTTGTAAAGCATTTTAATATTTGGTCTCTGACTGAAGGTAGGTACTGTGTAAGTATCAGTGATTGTTTTGTTGTTGTTGTTGTTGTTTTTTAACAACCCTGCATAGTTCTGTTCTTTGTGAAGTCAAATTTTGTTGGTGTTGAGTGTTGGGTGACATTTTATCATGTGTGTGTTTGTTTTTGTTTTGTTCTTTCAAACAGGATATGTGTTATTATTCTTGATGCGGTTGCTGTGTGCAGGTGCTACGTAGTGACAACAACTTGAGGAACCCTGATGTGGAGCTTCAGCAGAGAGCCATTGAGTACCTGCAGCTCAGCACTGTTGCCTCAGCAGACGTTCTGGTCAGTACCTTCACAGTGAACGCCCTTTTGCATCTTCTTCTTCTTCTGTGTTCATGGGCTGCAACTTCCACGTTCACTCATTCATACGCATGGGCTGTAATGTGTGTGATCATATTTAACCTCTTCATGTGGGCAGCCATACTCCCCATTATCAGGGGTGTGCTTCTGGGTATGTTCTTGTTGCCATGACCTATGGAAAGCTGACGTAGAATGTTCTGAATGCTTGAAATAGGCTTTATCAAGTAGTTGAATCCAGAATCAATTTTCAACTTCTGCACTTTGTTGAAAGCTGGGAGGAGTGTGTGGTTCGAAAGTGAGAACATCCATCAAGATGGGAAAGGTTCCAGGATCATATGATCATTGTTTTTATCATCAGTTTCATTGTCTTAATTGCTGTTTATGTTTTAATGATGGTGTATAATGCCAGCGATGTTACTTCATTTTTCCTTTTTGCCCCAACGGGTTCAAAGGGTGAAATATTCATGAATCCAGTTACCTTATATCCTCCTTTTCCTAGCAGGGATCAAAGAATAAGGTATTCTGTACTCTGGTTCTCTTCAGGCCACAGTGATGGCAGCGATGTTATTTTTTATCCCCTATCCCCCAACAGGGATCCAGGGATGTAATATTGTGGACTGGTGGTTTTCCTCAGGCCACTTTATATCCTTCATGCGTTTGTTCAGACAACTCTTCAGCAGAGATTATAAATGGATCATTTCGAATACGTATTGGCAGAGGTGTGACAAGAAACATAGAAGATTGAAGCAAACGATGGGCATGATCATAAAACCAAATATATCTTAAAAACTTGCAAAAAAAAATGGTCGCCAAAAATGTTCACAAAATTCCTTATGTCAGAACAGCAATTTTCTGGGCCAAATTTTAGCATTTCAGTGGCCTGGGGAAAAAAAAACCCAAGGAAATGAAGACGCACATGTGCATGCGGTTTTTGCTAAAACAAAAAATAACCAGGGGAACCTCCATGCACAAAAATCAAGACAAAAGTGGGTCTGTCACGCACCTTCTTCTTCGTTCGTGGGCTGCAACTCCCACATTCTCTTGTATGTCCACAAGTTGGCTCTTACATGTATGACTGTTTTTACCCTGCCATGTAGGCAGCTACACTCTGTTTTCAGGGATGTGCATGCTGGGTATGTTCTTGTTTCCATAACCTACTGAATGCTTTCCTGGATTACAGGATCTTTAACGTGCCTGTTTTACCTTCTGCTTGCATATACACATGACGGGTTCAGGCACAAGCGGGTCTGCACGTATGCTGACCTGGGACATCAGAAAAATCTCCAACCCTTTACCCATCAGGCGCCTTTACTGAGATTCGAACCCAGTACACTCAGATTGAAAGTTTAAGGTTTTAACCACTCGGCTGTTGCGCCCGTCAAACCCTGCCTGATACTGTTGACTCTTGGTTCCTTCCCTTCAGGCCACAGTGCTGGAGGAGATGCCTCCTTTCCCGGAGCGCGAGTCGTCCATCCTGGCCAAGCTGAAGAAGAAGAAGCCGACGGTGGCTGAGCAGTCTGACAACAAGGAGCACAAGATGCCCGCCGCCCAAGTCAGTGAGGGGGGCAGTGATGGACCCGCCCTGCAGGTAACCATAATGATGATTTTTAAACAACTGCTGCATTTTATGTTGTTCTGAATTGTGTATTGCAGAGACACGTCAACACACCAATCATTTACACTGAGGAAAAACAGTCTGGTAAATGAACAAATGAAGAGTTGTGTACTTTTCAACCCCAGGTAATTCTTCTGCTGCTAATGCTTCATGAAATTCTGATGGCTTGAGTTAAAAAATGAATCTGATTCTGCTTTACATTAGCAAGTTTTTCTGTGGGTAGTTGTCGATACTTATGCATGTAATTGTTTGAACACACATGTCAATACTTGTACAGGCTTACATACTTCTAATGTGCATGGATATAATAGGTCAACACATTTTTAAGAGTTGAGACAAACAACTTGAGCAGTGGCCTTGAGGTAACATGCCTAAATAGGAAGCTAGTGTGCATGGGTTTGAGTCCCCTCACCCACCCATCCGCCCCTTCACTAGACCTTGAGTGGTGTTTTGGGTACTAGTCTCAGCAGACGTTAAAGAACCTAGGGCATCAAAAGGGTTGTCCCTGGCAAAATTCTGTTGAAAAGTCCACTTTGATTGAAAAACTGATGTTCTTGATGACAGAAAAAAGAAGGAAAAAATGGGGGGGAAGAGGGAGGGTTGGGGGTGGGGGGGGGGGGGGGGTGAACTGCGCTGTGGTGACTCACTCACCGCAGGGATGAGCATCCTGAATTTCACACAGAGCAGTCTGTTATGACAAGAGTAACTGTTATGAAGCAATACAACACAGTATAATAAAAACAAAACAGTACAACACAACACCATACATGTGTCACAAAAACCAGCGTAATCACAAGGTGTGCTGCGATGTCACCACTTTCAGATTCCAGCCACACCCCCAGGGGGCAGCAGTGGTGGCTCAGCGGACTTGCTGGGACTGGACACACAGGTGTCTGCCCCCGCCCCGTCTGGAGGAGGTGGCGGCGGCTCTGCAGGCTTTCTGGTGGACGTGTTTGGGGACTCGACCCCCAACAACACCAATGGCGTGGAACTGGCCAACGGCCTGACACCTGGGACGGAAGAGAACTTGAAAAAGTTAGTTTTGTTGTTTTTTTCAGACGGGCGCAATAGCTGAGTGGTTAAAGCGTTGGACTGTCAATCTGAGGGTCCCGGGTTCGAATCACGGTGACGGCACCTGGTGGGTAAAGGGTGGAGATTTTACGATCTCCCAGGTCAACATATGTGCAGACCTGCTAGTGCCTGAACCCCCTTCGTGTGTATATGCAAGCAGAAGATCAAATACGCACGTTAAAGATCCTGTAATCCATGTCAGCGTTCAGTGGGTTATGGAAACAAGAACATACCCAGCATGCACACCCCCGAAAACGGAGTATGGCTGCCTACATGGCGGGGTAAAAATGGTCATACACGTAAAAGCCCACTCGTGTGCATACGAGTGAACGCAGAAGAAGAAGAAGAAGAAGTTTTTTTCCTTGCGGTTCCGTAAGCAGAGCAACTCCTGATCCTACTGAAGGACTTGACTGTGTCATGTCTGGTTGTTTTGTTTAGTTGGGGTTTGTGTGTGTGTGTGTGTGTTTACAAGGAGGGGGAAAATAAGTTTTGTTTTGTGTTGTGAAAAAAAAAATGTATGGGTGTGTGTTTGTATGTTGTGTGTGCGTGCCTTTGTGTTGATGCTATTGTCTTTGACAAGGTCCGCTTCGTCAAAAAAAAAAAAAAAAAAAAAAGTTTAGTTCCCATGAGGAGAGCAGGTCCTAATCCCATTGAAAGACTGACTTTGTTTGGCTGTTACACTGTGTGTGTGTGTGTGTTGAGTGGTGTGTTTCTGGTGTTCCTGAACACATGAACTGAAAAGATCTTGGAAAAGTGAATTTTGTTTTCTGCCTTGGTTCCATGAGCAGACAGTCCTAACCCCACTGAAGGACTTGACTCTTTGTGTGTGTGTGTGTGTGTGTGTGTGTGTGTGTGTAAGCAGGAAGGTACACACAGGTGATGAGCATATGTGGTTCTGTACGTGAGTTTGTATTCATTAGCAGAATGGGTTAATGAGCAGTGTGTGCACACAAAGTGATAATTAGGAAAAGTATCTTTACTCTCTGTATTGCAAAACAGATCATCTGCTTGGCTTTGTTTTTATTGGTCATGAAAGGTACATGGAGTGTTGGCCTAGAGGTAACACGTCCACATAGGAAGCGAGAGAATCTGAACGCTCTTCGAATCATGCCGGCAGTCGCCAGTATTTTCTCCCCCTCTACTATACCTAGAGTGGTGGTCTGGACGCTTGTCATTCGGATGAGACAATAAAGTGAGGTCCTTTGTGCATGTGAAAGAACCCACAGCAACAAAAGGGTTGTCCCTGGCAAAATTCTATAGAAAAATCCACTTTGATAGGAAAACAAATAAAATTGCAGGCAGAAAAAAATGCAAAAAAAAAAAAAAAAAAAAAAAAGGATGGCGCTGTCAGTGTAGCAACGCGCTCTCCTTGGGAAGAGCAGCCCGAATTTCACACAGAGAAATCTTTTGTGGCAAAAGGAGTAATACAGATACAATAGAAATACAAGTACTACAAATGAAGTGCTCCTGCTGGAGATGATAAAGTGTTCTTCTAGAACCCATGTCTCTCTCTGTATGTTTCTCACCAGATTCATCTGCAAGCATAATGGCGTGATGTACGAGAACGACCTGATCCAGATAGGAGTGAAGTCGGAGTACCGCCAGAACCTGGCTCGCATCGGCGTGTTCTACGGCAACAAGACCACCTTCCAGTTCACCAACTTCACTGCAGACCTCTCCTGTCCCGGGGACCTGGCGACTCATATCCTTTGGGCTTTAAACAGCTTTTTCTTATTTGGAACATGTTGCAGTGCACCACAGTTTTTTGCTTGTTTGTTTTCTTGCTGCACCAGTACTCCAGCTCCACTCATTCTGAGTCCCCCCATACACAGCCACCCCTGGGTTTGTCCATAACAGCTGCAGCATCTGCAGTCCACAGGGAGCTAATCAGTGTTAGGTCACCAGGAGGCCACACACCAGAGGAGATCCTCCACTGCTGCTGAGTCACTTTGGTGGTGTTCAGTAGTGATTGTTCTGATTTTAACGTACTTTGGACACCATGTACTAAATCCCCTTCTGACGACAGTAATTGCTTAGTTGCACAGCCAGACTAAGTGAGCATCCCCCCTCTGGTGGGGGAGACAGCCACCACACCCAGCAACAGTCCTTGGAGAATCTGCTGACGCTGAAGACCAATAC